>NC_046155.1:228020643-228108143 GCF_011064425.1 Rattus rattus | reverse complement strand
ATCGAGTACACCCAAATCACCCCCCAACTCTATGCCCCTGAACACAGGTTGTGCCTTGAAGAAATACCACCCAACCATCTCAGAAAATTTAACCCAGAATTGTTCCTGTTTAAAGGAAATGCAGGGATAAGAGTGGAGCAGAGACTGAAGGAAAGGCCAGCAAGAGACTGCCCCACCTAGGGATCTATCCCATCTGCAGACCCCAAACCCAGACACTATTGCTGATGCCAAGAAGTGCTTGCTGACAGGAGCCTGGTATAGCTGTGCCCTGAGAGGAGAGACCTTGCCATCACCTGACCAATACAGATGCAGATGCTTGCAGCCAGCCATCAGACTGGCCCCAGGGACCCCAGTGGAAAGATTAAGGAGTTGAAGGGGTTTGCAACTCCATAGGAAGAACAATAAAAACAACCAGACCCCAGAGCTCCCAGGGACTAAACCACCAACTGAAGTTGTTTCAGACTGGCATGTTCTCAACCTTAGGAACACCTGGTCTTTGGTTTTAATTAAAGCAAGAGGAAAAACTGGTGAAGTATTTTCATGTCACTAGGCTGTTAAGCCATGGCTCTAGCTGGCCGCATATGTAGCACAGCATGGCCTTACCTGACATCACCAGGAGGGAGGGCTCTTGGTCCTGTGGAGGCTTGATGGCCCAGTGTAGGGAAATACTAGGGAGGTGAGATGGGAGAGGGTGGGTGGAGGAGCATCCTTATTGAGGCAGGGATGGGGAGGGGGATGAGGACACCATTTGAAATGTAAATAACAAAATTACCAATAATAAAAGCAACATCTATTATAAGGCCTTTTTGGGGAGAGTTTTCAAGCGTGTCCTCTCCTTGTGTCAGCCGCACCCCAAAGGAGCAGGCTATTTGGGAATGAGACTAGCATTTAAAAAGATCCAGTTACCTTTCATCTGAAGGTGAGCTTCCCTGGGAGCTGTTATTTTCGTCATTAGATAGATAAG
The DNA here is from genome assembly GCF_011064425.1 of Rattus rattus. Lineage (NCBI taxonomy): Eukaryota > Metazoa > Chordata > Mammalia > Rodentia > Muridae > Rattus > Rattus rattus. Next base: position 228,107,179 of record NC_046155.1, on the reverse strand, counting down.
AAACGGAGAGCTAAGAGGTCGGGCAAGTGCAATTGTGGTAGGGTTGGAATGGGAAGCCCCAACAGAAGCCCCAGCCTCAGATCTAATTGCACGGAAGCTGCTGACACCAGGAATCACTTCCTACACAGATTTGAGAAGGGTGTGAAGGATGCCAAGGGGAAGCAGGTAAGAAAAACCCAAACCCTTTGCTTGCAGTAACCACAGTTATAAGGTAACAGGCCAAAGGATTTGGTGTATTTATTCCAGTTGGCAGATGATTCATTCCCGTGTGTACAGACACCACCCTGGTGTAGGTATTAACTGGACAAACCAGTTGAAATTCTCCTGGAACCCGCAACTCTTGCAAGGAACCAGAGATTGGTGCTACCACACCTCTGGGCTGTGCAGAACCAGCAGTTCTAAGGGTAAAGTTGAGTTAAAAGGGCTTCTAGTTGGCCCTAAGTGCGGTTGGCATCCCTTCCAAGGGTGAGGCCCTGGTTTCTCCTACAAGCTTATGGTGGGAAGCCTGGAGTGAAAAGTCATATCAAGCTTCAGGCTGCCATGTTCTTGACCTTAGGAACGCCTGGGCTTTGATTTTAATTAAAGCAAGAGGGAAAGTTGGTGAAGTATTTTCATATTGCTAGGATGTAAAGCCAAGGAGTATTGATTCTATTTGCGAAAAAAATCCTAGGTGTCGACCAATCTACACAAATTCACAGCTCCTAAAGAACTCTTAAAGTATCCTCTGCTGGGGAATCCTTTGGATATTGTGGCCCTTCGGAGCAGGAGAGGAAAATCAAAACCAAGATGCTCCCGCTCTTTGATATCTTTGACTAGAGAGACAGTTAAAAGCTCGGTGCGGTTTTGAATTCAAGAAGAAAAATAAGCTTTGTAAAGTAAAAGATGGATGTGTTTCATGGCAAGGGGAAAGGAAAGAAAGGGGAGGCTAGAGAAAGGAGAGGGAAAGACAGAGCCACTGTGCCGTTGAGATGGCTCAGTTAGGAATGTGCTTGCTGAGCAAACGCCATGACCTAAATGTCAGCCTCTTCATTCACGCAAAAACTGTGGTGGCGTTTGCTTGGAATCCAGTGCTGGGGAGGTAGAGATGGGAAGCTCTCTGGGGCTTGCAGGCCAAGCAGCCAAGCCTATGGGGAGCCCCAAATACCAATACAAGACACTGTCTCAACCACACAAGGTGGATTCCTGAGGAATGACACCCAGGGTTGATCTCTGGCCTCCATGGATGTGTATACATGTGCACGGACATGTGCACACAGACATGCACAGGTTAACACCACCAACTACACACACCCACACACATACCCCCCACCCATACACACACACACACACACACACGCACACACACATATCCATACATATACATACCCATACACACAAATACACACATATCCAAACACACACACACACACACACACACACACACACACACCCTATACAGACACATATCATCCCCACCCCATATACAAACACCCATACACACCTACACCCATACACACATACCCATACACACAAACACACACATACCCATACACACACTCATACACACACACAAACACACCCCCATACACACACCCCTACACACAACCCCACCCCATACACAGACACACACAGACACACCCCCACCATACACACACCCTTACACACAACCCTACCCCATACACAGACACAGACACAGACACAGGCACACACACACACACACACACACACACACACACACACACACACACACACAGAGAGAGAGAGAGAGAGAGAGAGAGAGAGAGAGAGAGAGAGAGAGAGAGAGAGAATTGATAGGGAACTCAAGGAGAACTTGGAGAGCCTTGGAGAGGGATCTCAGTGACTTCCAAGTGTCATAATGGACTCAAACTTCTCCTGTCATCCCCTTATGGCCACCGCTGTTCCCACTGCCCTTTGAAATTCTAATTAGCCAATTAGTCACTGTTCACAACCCCCAAAGCTCACCAAAGGGAAAATTATGCTCTGGGGTGGCGGAGAAAGTTGTGTCACCCTTTGTCCAAATGAACCCAGATCAAACCAGTCATGCAGCTACAGGACCAGGTCATTTCAGAAGTGATTCCAGGAAAGACACAAAACAAATCAAAACATGTCGCTTAAAAATCAAAATCGTTATCTGTACCCTAAAACGTTGGCCCACAGAATTATTTCTACTTTCAGTTCTATTTAAAATCTTTTCCTTCCTTGAATTCAGTTATACAAGTGGGAGGAGACATTAAATCCAGCACCACGCAAATTCTGCTTAGGTTTTTGTCATGGTAATGCAAGCCACAAACGAAAGTGAAATTTTTATTTTTTAGATTTAACCTTGTAAATTGACCAAAAGCAATTTTTTTTTATTTCCAGCTGATTTATTTGAAGAAAATTTGCTCAGATTTATTGGGGCTGTTAATAAAAAAAAATGTTAAATGACCTACTGTAGTTTCTGCTGCTATGTATTGATCTTTTTCAAATCTAGCAAGCGATTCGATTTGCGGAAAGGCGTGCTGAATGGGATGGATCTCGAGTCTAAAAATGAAATGAACGTTTAGAAAGCATTTCCACTTCCCAGGAAGTAGCTGTAATAAATGAGGGCAAATTAAATTCACATCACTGGGTGGAAAAAAAATTGAGGGATTTTATTTTAATGGTGGACTCCGCAGAACTTGTTTATCGGGTATAGGATCTATTGAGCACGTTGGAGTAGTCAGCTTGAAGACCACGGCCTTGGCTCTGATGAGTGAAGGGCCCATCACAATCCATCATGCTAACTCCCCTTTCAGAGACTGCACTTTGAGAAATCACTTCTGCCTCTGCGTGGGTCATCCCCTCCTGCTTCCTCCGTCTAGTTCCTAAAATAGCTGTGATTGCCTCGGGAGGTGAGGAGAAGACCACCCGCTACGGTTTGAATCCATTCCCTCCAACATGCGTGTGGAAGCTGAGCCCTACCCGTTGGCTACTGAAGAGCTTTAAGAGCACTCGCTGTTCTTACAGAGATCCCTGGTTGGGTTTCTAGCACTCACATGGCAGTTCACAACCATCATGTAGCTCGACTCCCAGGAATCTGATGAGGGCCCCCATCTGCCTCCTGAAGGCCCTGTGTGTGTGTGTGTGTGTGTGTGTGTGTGTGTGTTTGTGTGTGTATCCATGGCAGGCAAACACTCATACACCAAAAATAATAAAAATAAATAAATCTCTTTTTCTAAAGCAGCTGTATGATGGCTTCACCCTGATGGGTTAGCTTAATGGTCGCAGAAGGGCTGGAGAGAACCAGTTGAGGCCTTCTCCCCTTCTCCCCTTCACGCCAGAACTTACATCCATTCCTCTGCCGCCCTTCCTCTCTTCTATCATATGAGGACACAGAGTTCAAAGTGTACCATCTTGGAGAAGAGGTAGGGGTCCTCACCAGATGCTGAATCTGTGGGTGTCTTGACTTTAGACTTCCCAGCACCCAGAACTGTGAGAAACAAACTTCTATTTCCATGTTCTAGTTCTTATTTCTCCTTTGTTGTAGTGGCCAGTATTGGCCGCACCCCCATCTATCTCTGACTCTGTCTCTCTGTCTTTGTTTCTCTGTCTCTATCTCCCTGTCTCCATCTCTATATGTCTCTGTCTCTCTGTCTCTGTCTCTGTCTCTGTCTCTGTCTCTCTCTCTCTCTCTCTCTGTGTGTGTGTGTGTGTGTGTGTGTGTGTGTGTGTGTATGTGTGTGATGTGCATGGGAACATCTGTAGAGGACAGAAGATGACATCAGGGGTCCTATCCCAACACTTTCTTTTTTTCTGTATTACTTTGAGACAGGGTATCCCACTGAATCTGGACTTAAGTTCTAGCCAGTCAGCCCCAGTGACCTTCTTGTCTCAGCTTTCAACAGCACTGGGGCTGCAAGTATGTGTGTGCCCACACCCAGTTGTGGGGGGTTGGTCTGGTGCTGCTGTGTATTCAAAGGCTAAATTCTGTACCCGAAGACCTGACTGTCCCAAGATGAGCAAATTTCCATATACACCAACCTTTGTTGTGTAAACCTTGCTCCCCAGTTTAAAACCTTGGTAAATAAAAATGGCTACAACCAATATTAGGGAGAATAGAGAGAGAGGCAGAGTTTGAGTTAACAAGTTGGGAGTTGCAGGTAGGGACCATGAAGGGGAGTGGGGGAAGAGAAAGAGGAAGGAAAAGGAGGAAAAGGAGGAGGACGTGGAAGAGGAGGAGGAAGAGAAGGAGGAGGAGAAGGGAGAGGAGGAGGACAACAAAACAGAGAAAACAGGAGGTCTCCATGAGTTATGATGGACTAGTAGCCTGTGCTGGAGGGAAATGCTTCCTCAGGACACCAGACTGCTGGAGCAGAAATACTTCAAACAGCAAGAATTTGGGGAGCGCAGGTGGGGAGGAAGCCAGTCTAGTTTTAGAGAATTAGATTAGGGGTCATCCCCCAGTAATTGTGTAGAGCCTAATCAATAAGTCATAGTTTCAGTCTCATTCATTTGAAGCTAGACGGAGATAAGCATCCCTCACATTATCTGACACCCAGTCTTTCCCCTGGGTGCCGCGGATTTGAACGCAGGACCTCTTGCTTGTAGAGCGAGAGCTTGTGCCCTCTCAGCCATCTCTCCAATCTTGACCTTGTGATATGTTTTCCCTTGAAACCGCTGAGACCCTCTCAATACCATGCACCAGGAAGTGTGGATTCATTGCAACCTCCTGTCTTCACATGCGTAACAACCTCCTTTCTACCCTTGGTGTCAGGATCTCTCTCTCTCTCTCTCTCTCTCTCTCTCTCTCTCTCTCTCTTCTATCTCTCAATCTCTCTCTCTCTCTCTCAATCTCTCTTTTCTCTTCTATCTCAATCTCTCTTTTCTCTCTCAATCTCTCTCTTTCTTCTATCTCTCTTTCTCTCTCAATCTCTCTCTTTCTTCTATCTCTCAATCTCTCTCTTTCTCTCTCTCAATCTCTTCTATCTCTCAATCTCTCTCTTTCTCTCTCTCAATCTCTCTCTCTTCTATCTCTCAATCTCTCTCTTTCTCTCTCTCAATCTCTCTCTCTCATCTCTCTCTTTCTCTCTCTCAATCTCTCTCTCTCTCTCCCCGCCCCCCTCTTCCATGGCTCACCGCTCATGTCTCATCTCAGACTTCACAGTATTAAAGCTGAACTCACTACCATTTCCGAAATGTGCTCCTATGTCTAGCCCAGAGCTCTGCTGCTATTTACATGACTTCCAAAGGGAGGAGGCCTTGTGAACGTTTTCTTGATCCTCACTGCGCACAGGGGCACGTATCTTGACTTGTCTTAGACATCCAGGAGGGTAGTAAGCTTACTGTGCACTGTTGGAGTCTCTGGGAGCTGGGATGGGAAGAGCCGTTCTAATTGGAAAGCTGGCAGCCATCCCGCACAGCTCTGCCTCCTTCCCTCCTCCTCACAGGTGTCTTCTTGACCTTATTTTTCACCCTGGTGACTCATGGCAGGGAGGCTCAAGGGCAGGTTTGCTGGCTACACTCCCCTTTCTTCTCCATGCTAAACTTTATCTGGATCAAATCCCAGCCTCCAGTTCGCCGACTCTTGTGGCTGCTCACACTGCTACCCTTTATGTCCTTCCAAAATACGTATACTGTAATGTATTTCTCAATCCCTATCTCAGCAGCCCTTTTCTGTACATGTGTGCCTGGGACTTAGCGAACCATTTAACTGGTCTGCAAATGGAGGTAGGAAAGGCAGAAGTGGACTGTTGTTGAGGTGGTCAGGGAATACTTCATGGTAAAAGTGAGCTCAAAAGGTGCTATCATCACAGTGGTGTGGATGGAAGGACAGGGAAGCAAGCTCCTAGCATTCACAAGTCCAGGGCAGAAAGCCACACGAAACCCACATACTTCCTGCCTAGTATTTTAAAGTCATAAGTCACACTACAGACTGTTGTAAAGTATGTTCTGTTTTGAGTTACAAACTCTTTTTTTATTAGATTATTTAAATTTACATGTCAAATGTTATCCCCTTTCCTGGTTTCCCATCCATAAATCCCCCCTCCCCTGCTTCTATGATGGTGCTACCCCACCCATCTACCCACCCCTTCCCATCTCCCCACCATGACAGTCCCCTACACTGGGGCATGGAGCCTTGGCAGCCAAGGGCTTCTCCTCTCATTGGTGCCCAACAAGGTCATTCTCTGCTACATATGCAGCTGGAGCCATGGCTCTGTCCATGTGGTTTAGTCCCTGGGAGCTCTGGTTGGTTGGTATTGTTGTTCTTATGGGGTTGTAAACCCCTTCAGCTCCTTCGATCCTTTCTCTAGCTCCTCCATTGGTTACCCTGTTCTCAGTTCAATGGTTGGCTGCCAGAATCCACCTCTGTATCTGACAAATTCTTATTACGTGGCCTGTCATTTTCCTTTGACAACACTGTCTCATAGCACTAGGTTCAAATTTAGATTCCTTAAAATCTTCAGTATTTTGAATTTGGCAGTGGAATAGGAAAACGAGCCCCAGAGTGAGGGATGCCCTCTTTACTTTCTATCTCAGAGTTTACCTTGCATTGTAGGAACCTTAAAGTCATACATGTGAATATCATGGTTGTCTTAGCCACTGTTCTACTGTTATATGACTCGAACCTTTTGTACTGGCTAATCAATCGTTTCTGGTTCACAATAGATAAGAAGTCTACTGCTTTTTTGTTTTTTGTTTGTATAAGAAAGATTCTCAAACAAATGAAAGCAAGCATTTAATTGGGGCTCACTTACTGTTTCAAAGGCTTGGACCATTATTACCATGGCTAAGAGCATGGTGGCCCACATGTTGCTAGAGCAGTAGCTGAGCAGGAGAGAGCTACATCCTTGTACAAACACACACACACACACACACACACACACACACACACACACACAGAGAGAGAGAGAGAGAGAGAGAGAGAGAGAGAGAGAGAGAGAGAGAGAGAGAACTTGGCCTGGCATTAGGTTTTTGAAACCTCAAGACCTATCCCCAGTGACACTCTTCTACCAACAAGGCCATACCTCCTAAGCCTTCTAATCCTATCAAAGAGTTCCGCTCCCTAGTAACTAGACATTCAACTGTTGGAGCCTACGGGGGCCATTTTTATTCAAACCACCATCATACCAGCCTACAAATCTGAACTTACTTCCCAACCACACAGGCCAAAAGGGCTGCAACTGCACCACCTCAGTGGCAAATGCTCTCATTTTCAAGAAGAAAGCTAGACTAAGGAATGCAGACTTCCTGGGAGGACAGGTCCTGGGCCTGCCAGTTCTTCACTGCACAGGGAGGGTCCCCTAAGCAAGAGCAAGATCTCTGAAATGAACGGTCTAGCAGGGACAGCAAGAAGCTTGTTAAAGGCCAAGTCAAGATTATCCTTTGGAGCAGAGAATTCACGTATTCAGGGGAGGTCACAAAGTCATAAGTTTTGCTCATGAAGACCTTGACTTTGGATATATATGGGCAACGGGGACTTTGAACGCTTCCCAGAAGCTGGAGAGGGTCAGGGACTACTGCGTAAGATGTGTGGGCACACATCAGCAAAAGCAAAGAGGGCAAAGTTATGGCAAAATTTGGAGCATAAATTCACCACAACTGAAAGCAGAAAGGAAGGGGGTCGTGGAATGTCTACACAGTGAGTCTTATTGGTTCAGTGTAGTACAGATGGAAAAACTGAGCCAAAGATATTTATACAAATTGAATGTTATCTGGTAAATATTACCTCCTGTACCCAGAGCTAAGCCTAGCTTAACATGCCTCCTGTGTCCAGAATTTCTCTATAGCTGAAGTTCTCAACTCACGAGTTTCAATCCCTTGGGAGTCAAATAGCCATTTTCACAGAGGCCACATATCAGACAGATATCTTGCATATCATATACTTACATTATGATTCATAACAGTAGCAAAATTACAGTGATAAAGCAGCAACAACACAATTGTATGGTTGGGAGGGTCACCACAACATGAGAGACTATATGTTAAAGTGTTGGAGCATTAGGAAGGTTGAGAACCACTGCCTTTCCACCTTAACACCACCTTCCACGAGGATGCTGCTACCTCTGGTTCTAAGTCATCTCATTTGGGGTTGAAAGAGGGAATGTTGCCAAGATAGTAATAATGTAATGATAAAGGGACCAGAAGAAAAACATAAACACATTTTTTTTTGAGGCAAGCACACTTGTCATGGTCAGATAAGGTGAAATCTGTCACGCAGAAGTGGAAGAGATTGCCACGGCAGAGAAGACTCCAAGCTGCCTGGATTCCAATCCGGTTTTGCCTCCTACCATCTGTGTGAACTGGAAAGTCAGGAGCAGAATTCCTTCCAAATTCCTGCCCTATTGGGTCTGTTTTCTGTCCTGATAAGAGTACTGGGCAAGAGTGGGAAGCTGCTCTCTAAGACGCCAGCGCCAGGGCTCTGCCTGCCATGTCAGGGAGGCGAAGACAGCCTTTGCCTGCAGAAAGCAGATACCCGCCCACTCAGACGCCCTGGGATGGCCGTACTGAATCAGAAACTTAAGGGAATTTCCCACTAAACACTAGGCCTATAGTTGGTGTGACTAAAGAAAAAAAATAAAGAAGTTTTATATTTTCCATATTGGAACTTGGCAGAGCTATCCCCAGCTCTTGTCCTGAAGTTGTTCTTGTTCTGCAGGGTCTCATCAGGACCATCTGTGGTCACGTGTTAACTATTCGCTTCCCACTGGTTCCTCCCTCCTCATCCTTCCACGGTTGCTTGGCAGCTGAGTTTGTTTTTCCGTCTTAATCACGGCATACGGTTTCAAGCAGATGTTTTCAAAAGTGCTTGACTTTTAAGCAGAGTGTTTGCCGTGGCCTCTTGACAAAGTCTCTGCTGCTCTCAGCTCTGAATCTGCTTTGCAAATCAGGGCCTTGGGGGCGCGGGGCGGCCTGGGAACAGAGGTCTTCAGAGCAGCGAGTGCACAGGACCTTGGTTGGTTTTCCTGGGGCTGGCGGTTCTTAAGGCTGCCCTGCAGGCATCTTAACATACTGGGCTTGTCTAGCTGTTTCCTGAGCCAAACAGGCTAAGGGCAGGCCCAGGGGCTGGCAGCCAGAACGTTCCACAGACCTGCCTTTGGGCCCTTCGACTCATTTTGGCTGATCTTGGACAGACAAGATTTTATTATAGGCTACTGGGTAAGGATGAAAAATGAGAAAGCTGTTTGCCTCGGGAAATGACCTTCAGTTATCGAGGGTTATGCAGTGAGCCCTTAAAACTTACCAAATAACCGTCTTATGCCTATCTTAGACGTTTCTTTTCTTTCTTTCTTTTTTTTTTTTTATTGTGTATAGGGAAACGTGCGTGCCATGAAAACGGGTTCTTACTCTACCACGTGGGCTTGGGAGCTGGGACATCAGGCTTAGGAGCTGGTGCCTTTTACCCACTGAGCCATCTCCTTGTATCCTGTGTCTAGATTTAAATATCCTGGGCTGGCATTATTGACTGTCACTGAGTTGTGGACAAGGCTCAGACAGGTTAAGCATGCAATGGCCTGGATGTGGGGTTTTGGTACAGAACTGAGTGTACCTCCCAGATAAATGCGTTCCAATACAGGACTTCTTTTACTTCCCTATGCTATCTTCCCATGAAGCCATGACTATCCTTCTGAGAGAGACAAGTCAGAACCTGGGAAGCAGAGACAGATCATGGAGAATGGCTGGTTTCCGGGGTTGGCCCCACGGCTGACTCAGGCTGACATCTTGTCCTGTTTCCCTCTACAGGAGGTCCCTACCTTCACTGTCCAGTGACGAACTCACTCTCCAATGATGAATTGGCCCAAGGTGGTCACCCAATAGGGCCATCCCCAGTCAATAATGAGCTTCCTGTAAGCCATGTGTCCTGACTCCAGCCCACTGTTTTTACTGCTTCTGTTCCTAGTATTATAATAACATTATCACTTGATGCTACGAGTAATCCAATATACTCTGCTGGCTTTTCCCCCTCTCTAGCCACAAGCCTTGTAAGACTAAAGCATTACCAAAATGAACAAATACTACAATTCTGGTCGGCACAAACATAAGGAAGCACGAAAGGACAAGTAAACAAGAAACCTAGGCATTTTTTTTAAAGAAAACAAAGTGGTAGGAAGGCAAAAAGAAAAGAAAAAAAAAGCTAAAAAGTGGTAGAAGCAGCCTGGGAAATTAATACTGCAAATTCCCCCATGCCCTTTGCATTCTGGAAAGTTCCTGTCTGCAGTTGCCTGTTAGAAGGTATTACTGGTTGAAGATTTGTCAGGAAAAAAAATCTTTTTAAATAGGTGTTTTCTTGTTAGTCTAACCTGCTAAGTGCTGCATCATCAATTTAATGCCATGGAAAAGCCAGGTTTATATCTTCACTCAGGATGGAAAGTGTTTATTTTTTCATGGAGACTGTCCTCTCTAGAGCACCAAAATATAAGAACCCTCAATATTGGGTAGGTATTTTTTTTTCTTGGTAGTGGGCATGCCAGGCAAGCACTCTACCAGCAGTGAGCTAGCTGCTAGCTTTTACTAAATCAGCTTGCAAACACCCGTTTATTTAAAACATAGACGTATCACTTTCTTCTCTTCTAGAACTTCTATCTCTATGTGACATCTATTTTTGAGATTTTATACATTTCCCAAGAAACCATGTTTTGCACACATTGGCCAGAAGGGGCTTCCTACTGGTTACTGGATAAGATAAGAGTTTTAGGCTCAAAGCTACTTGAAGCTGACAGAAACATTCAGGGAGGCTGCCCTGCTGGTGGCAGGCAGGACCCTTCAGGGTTTTTAGCAGAGCAGGACACAACCCAACAGAATCCCCATGGGAGTCAGGCATCTTTCTGCTTGCCTAACTCTAAGGAAGGGTTTGCTGTGTAACCAATCTTTTCAAGTCTATCTGTGAGGAGCATGGGTCAGCGTATGGAGGGACCGAGGCTTGATGTGCAGGTGCAATTAGAGTGTGTTTGCTTTCCTTGTCTCCCCGTCAGTGGAAACGCTTAGAGCCTCTAGGCTGCACTATAATTACCAAGGGGATGCGGTTCATAAAGGAGGCTGGAAATCTTGCCTGTTGGGTCAAACACCATGGTTAAAGGACAATTGTTCTCAATCTCTCTCTCTCTCTCTCTCTCTCTCTCTCTCTCTCTCTCTCTCTCTCTCTCTCTGCTCATCCACTACTGTATCAGGGCTGAGAAAAATTCCACATATACATCTTGGTATATTTCAGAAGTTGGTTTGAATTAGGCCTCAGTATTGCTGGGGATGGACCTTTGCTCACACCAGCAAGGGCATTTTGAACCAGAAAAAAAGAAAAAGAAAAAGAAAAAAAAAGCTAAGCATGTTCTGTGGATTACCACAGTTTACGCTAGAACTCTTCTTTGGTGTAATATTATGTTTAATCCTAGAGAACTGTGCCCAGAGAGTCGAAGTACTTTATCTAGGGTCAAGTGTCAAGTAACCGAGAAGTGACAAGTTCAAGACCCAAATCCAAGTTGTGCTTATTCCGAGCCCAAAAACTGCAACCAGGTTTTGCTAAACTTATCTATCACTTAATATTTTTATATGAACGAGAGACATTCAAGGGGAGGGGGGATACGTATGTGGAGGGACATGCCGGTTCATTGTATGAAAATTTTTGTTTCTTTCTTTCTTTTTTAACTTCCCGTTCTAAATGCTCGCACCATTAGTTTCTAACAATCGTCAGCCGCAAGCCTCAGAAGAGGTTTGGCCCAGAGTCACAAGCCATGACTACTCCTGTCAGAGAGAAAGCTAGCCAGGATATGTTGCAGTTGGTGTAGAGTGACAGAGCTGTCACAAAGGTAATCACGTAAAAAACAGAACCTGCCACTGTTTGGGTCTCTGAGCCCGGGCTGTTTCCTGTACCGGCTAATGACAAACACACACACTCCCTTCTAGTCACTGTTTCTACCTCTCTCCCCTTGGGATCAGGCTATCACAAAACCAAAACAGAGCTGTAAACAGACCAGGAAACATTGAGTTTTCAAACATAATGGCTTATGACCTGAGTAAATCAAGAGAGCGAGGGGTGTGTGTGTGTGTGTGTGTGTGTGTGTGTGTGTGTGTGTGTGTAAAAATGAACCAGAAAGTTAAGTTACCAGCTTGAGGTTCTTTATAGCTGGCCTCGAGAGCGGCTGGAAAACTTTAGTGTTGCGGATGATGAGAGGGAACTTGCAGAAGAAAGCTGAAATCTGGAATGCGAGTAGACAAACGAAAATGACAAGATCTTGGGACTAAACCCGACTTCAAATATAATCCCTGTCTTGGGACTGGCCAGTTGGTTGATTATAAGGGGGCCATTGAACAGTGCTTAAAACATAGGTAGAGGAACATTACCTTATCCCTGTCTAACCTCTCTGAGCGTGCTCATCCATACACGCCTACTACCCTCTAACCCCTGCCACCTTTGGCTGGGGAATCCCAGGGTTCTGTAGCACTTATAGCCAAGTAGAATAGCTGAGGTAGACGAATAGAAATGAATTTCACTCTTGAAAGTTGATTTCTGCTACTAATATTTTCGTGGCCAATGTAGTCATCCTCCAAAGGCCCAGAGCAGAGTGTCTCATCTGGGGCTCATGGACAGAAGCCCCTAGAACAGAGCGTTGGACTTCAACAGTGGGTTTATATATGGTCTCTGTGTTGTGGAGGGGGTTCACTGCGTGTCTAAAAGATCTTAGAGTTTCAAGGAAATTCCATTTTACTCTGACTCAGCACTGGTTCTCTGATAGCTGGAGGCTGGAACTCAGTAGGCTTTAAAAAAAGAGAACACTTCCAAACAACTGCAGAAAGACCACACACACGCACAGGCGTGCACAAACACACTCGTGCACACACACACACACACACACACACACACGCAGAAGCATGACATATTTAGAAGTATCTCCATCCGTGTTCACGTGTTCCTTATCCATGTTCACATGTTCCTTATTCATGTTCACGTGTTCCTTATCCATGTTCATGTGTTCTTTTCAGGGACCTCTGCTTGCTGCTGAGGGGTCCCCGTTGGCACAATGCATGCCATAGGCTATAAAGTTAGGTAGAAATATTTGGGGGGGCGGTTCAATCTTTGCACCATTAATTTCTACAAGTTGTAGGGTCTTGGCCAGATTTATCCCCCAATCACCTCCTCCCCCAGACTGTAAGATGATCCCTGTCTCTGGCAGGGGAATCGGGGAGAGAATGAGAGGGTACTGGGGGCAAATATGATAAAAATAGTTTATATACACATATGCAAATGTCATAACGGAACCCATTATTATGTGTAAATGATACATGCTTTAAAAAGAAAGGCCAATGCCACTCTGAGGTACTGAAATATAAAACCTTTCCTTAATATTAATTTGCCTAGGTCCACTCGCTGCCAGGCCTAACCACTCAGGTTCAATCCCCAGGACCCACACAGTGGAAGGGGAGAACCAATTCCAGCAATTTGCCATCAGTGCTCCATACATGTGCTGTGACCTGTGTGCACCCTTCCCTCCTCCATGCCGGACAAAATAAATGAATGGATGAATGTAAAAACATAATTTGCTGGATACAGATAAAATACAAGCAGTTCTTTGTTTTTAACATTTTATGTAAAAAAAAGTAACATTTTATCATGGAATGTGTTTTTATGAATTGATAGCTTTTTTTTGGCTCTTCCTCCCCATGTACTAAGTGATAAAAACTCATTAACACCTTCCTTTCAGTCAACCCTACTGTGGTGCTTCAAAACACTGGGGAAAGCTCTCTCATTCAAAGTAAAAGAAATGTAGTATGTCTAAGAAGAAACAAACAAAAAAAAAATCTAACTCTTGCCTCTTAGGAGTTTGTGAGAGGGCTGGGGAGATGCCTCCATCCTCAGTGCACTGCTCTGTGGGTCACAACGGCCGTCAACTCCAACCTTGGGGGATCCGATACCCTCTGGCCTCTGAAGTCATCTGCACACTTGTGGTGCATGCAAACCCAGGCAGGCACACAGGCAAATAAAGTAATTTTTTTTTAAAAAAATTTGAGGTTAAAATGAGGTAACAAGGAACCCCATGCTTGAAACACAACTCCTTCTCTGAAATATTCTTAGGAATTCAGACTTTGGGGTTCTGTAGATATAGAGCTGTCTTCTCTCCCTCCCCCTTCCCCTCCTCCTCTCCTCTTCTCTCATGATCCCTTTTCTAGTTTCATTTCCTACCAACCCATACACACAATACACACACACGTTAAAACAGCCTACCATGCATACATGTAATATCATTAGCACCACCCATAATCAGGTATCTACATGTTTTTGTAGCGAGCTGTATGGGTATCCACACGAACCATATGCACCCACATGGTTTCGCTGTACAAAGGAACGAGTCAATATTACAGGGAAAGTGCATCAATAAGGTCAGGGTTTGCATCCAATAAGCTGCTTTGAATTTGTCTCAAACGGTCTGGATTGATAAAAAGCAATGACAGACTTATCTTTTCTCCATGATGGCTGCATGAAGCCTGATTCTTTGTCAACGTAGAATCAGCAAATCCTGCTTGTCCTCCACATCCCCCTCCCGTGGCACCGGGTGCCAGTTTGCCTTATGGCTGGACCTGCCACCTGCGGATAGCTCTCACCTTCCTACTCATTCTGCGCTCTGCTCCACCCGGTGGCCCCTCTCGTCCTGGGGCTCTGGGCAAGGGCGAGCTTCTGTGTTCACCTTGTCCTAAACTCCTAATCCCTTGGCACAGCCCCTTTATTCCAGAGCCCTTGAGACACCCATGATGCCCTCCGGGCTATTAAAGCCACTCCTGTTGATGTGGTTGGTTCACTGGTGAGAGGAACATTCTTCCCGAGGGACGAGAGGGGACATTCCTTAGCCCCACTCAGGTGTGCCCGAGACCCAATTCCCAGCAGCTGACAGTGACGCAGCAAAGCCACTTGAGGACAACACTTCTAGCTCCTCTTCGCCACCCCAGACTGCCCCAGAGAAGGAATGCGGGTGGTGCCATCAATATGACAGCTGAGCGTGACATTTTCAGCAATGTGGTGGCGCTCACAGCAGATGGCAGCTGTCGCCAGCCACTTGCATTGCATTGTACCACCTCAGATGTCTCCTAGAGCAACAAAAACACGGGAGAGCACATCTAGGTTTTCCCCATCTGCTGTGAGCCGAGGCTAGTTACTTGGAAATTTCTGGGGCCTTACGTGATTTAGGTCTGTGCAAGATAACCCAGGACCTATGAACCTAGGACCTTTCCAAAGTTTTCTTTTAGCCATGCAGGGGACCTCTGAAGAGTGTGGACAAGTTCCCTCTTTGCATTTGTGCTTAAACATGACATGAGGTCCAAGGCAAATGGAGAAAAAAAAATCTCATTGAATGAATGAATGAATGAATGAATGAAGTATACAACTGTTCCTGTACTTGGTGGCACAGCTTCAGATCTCTTCCTTCCCATGAGATGGCACTAGGGTGATGGTGTTTGAATAGAAGCCCCAGGTCCAAAGTCATCCATTTTCCTCCAGTGTGGATAAGAGGCAACTCCCAATGTGGTTGCCCTAAGTTTGGTAATGCTTTCTATTGTAATGACACCTCTGCCTGTCTCGCTCCCCCTTTCCCCCTCCCCCACCCCTCTTTCTTGAAAAAGGGTTTCAAGTAGCTGAAATTGGCTTCCAAGTTCATTAATACCCAAAGAAGGCTTTGAAACCCCCATCCTTCTGCCTCTGCCTCTGCCTCTGCCTCTGCCTCTGCCTCTGAGCACTCTGGTCACAGGTGTGTACAACCATGTTGCGGATGGAACCCAGGTTCTGTGTATTTTAGGCAAGCACTTGAGGCCAGCTAAGCTATGTCTCCAGCAAGAACTTTTAACTATAGAGTAACCTGCCTTAATAAATAGGACACAAAGACTAACATTTTTTAAAAGAATGTGTCAACTTAGAGTAAGATTTAAGAATCTATTTTTAAGTCAGTATTTTCTTTTTGTTGTTGTGTTTTTTTTTTTTTACCAAGCCTTAACTATTATCAATTAGAGTTTAATTTGATCCTAATACCTCCTGGAGTTCAGGCAGTTATGGCAAACTAACTCTGAAAGGTCTTTGCAGACCCCAAATTCACGAAGGCTTCATTCATTCACATGCATTTGGGAATGGAGATGAGTTGGATTTAAAAATCTGTTCCACAGCTGTCTGCACCTAGTCCCCTATTGCCCTGAGACAGAGAGAGAGAGACACCAAGGGCCCTCTTACTTGTCAATGTTGAAAGCAATGGTATTGTTTGAAAAGCGTTTTTAGTCTCAAAAGAAGTGCACCAGGTACAGGCTTGGCCAGTGTGACAAGAGTAGCCCTTGGATGTATACACAGCAATGAATCCTATTAGAATTTCCTTTCCTTCCTTCCTTCCTTCCTTCCTTCCTTCCTTCCTTCCTTCCTTCCTCCTTCCGTCCTTCCTTCCTTCCTTCCTTCTTTCCCTCTGTTCACGCATAGTGTAAGTGGGATGCATGCTGTGACACGCATGGGGCTCATTTCTCCTCCCCTCTTTTGAACTCATGTTGCCAAGCCTGTGCAACAAGCACCTTTTACCAGCGGCCTCACTGGCCCATGCCATGCTTCCTTTTAGTGCTAAATTTCCATAACTCTAACAAATGCTTTAACCTGCATGAGTATTTTACACGGGACTATTTTGTACATGCATGTGTATGGGGTGTGGTTGCATGTGTGTGTTTGCTTTTACTTCTCTCCATGTATGTTGAGACACAGTCTTCCATTAGAGTCCAGAGCTCCTTGATTGGGTTACTATAGGTAGCCATCTTGGTTTCCCCCTTCTCCAGAGTTGTGACACCACACCCACCAGGCATTATGTGGGTGCCCGGGAGTCCCAACTTCATTCCCCGTGCTTGCTTGGCAAGCACATTGTTCCACTGAGTCCTTCCCCTAACTCATACAGTAGTTTTGCAGTGATCTTCATTTTCCTTTCTGTCTTTTACATTTTTGAAAGAGACACAAGAGTGCAATGGGGCACTTGTATGCACGTGTGTGAATTCTTACAGTTATTATTCCCTGTTTCTGTCTGTGTAGAATATAAACAAAGGCAGCTTCCAAGAGCAACTACCGTGATCAGAGTCCAAATAAAAGAAGAAATCTGAGAGGAGGAGGAGGAGGAGGAGGAGGAGGAGGAGGAGGAGGAGGAGGAGGAGGAGGTGGTCTATAGGATGAGAAGGGAGGCATTGTCACCGTTCTGATAGGTATATCACAGCTATCTCTAGAACTACACAAGGCTCCAGGCAGACATGGCTTCTGGAAGTCTTTAATATGACAAGGTCAGGTGCCTGGTATAGTGACCTTGGGTAAGCACAAAGTAGGAGGTAGGATGTGGAAACTCTTTGTGGTTAGCCTGTGTGAGCCAATACGTCTTACAGGATTCAAGAACAGTCGCACACTTAATTGAGACAAGCCAAGGGAAATGCCTCTGAGTTTCTGGTTTCTGTCTATTCTCTTTTTATTTTATTCAATGTAAGCTCAAAGTTTCCCTAGGCCTAGTGATCTCTGATGGTGATGGTGATGGTGATGGTGATGGTGATGGTGATGGTGATGGTGATGGTGATGGTGATGGTGTGTGTGTGTGTGTGTGTGTGTGTGTCTGTGTCTGTGTGTCTGTGTGTGTGTGTCTGTGTCTGTGTGTGTGTGTGTGTGTGTGTGTGTGTGTGTGTGTGTGTGTGTGTGTGTGTGTGTGTGTGTGTGTGTGTGTGTGTGTGTGTGTGTGTGTGTGTGTGTGTGTGTGTGTGTGTGTGTGTGTGTGTGTGTGTGTGTGTGTGTGTCTGTGTGTGTGTTTGTGTGTGTGTGTGTGTGTGTGTGTGTGTGTGTGTGTGTGTGCGTTTGTGTGTGTGTTGTGTGTGTGTTTGTGTGTGAGTGTGTTGTGTGTGTTTGTGTGTGTGTGTGTGTGTAGTGTTAGCTAGGAGCAAGAAGTTGCAGTGTCTCATTAACATTTCAGTCACAGGAGAGGAATTTGGCTGTGAGACGGGAGGCATATTAAGGGACAGCTCCCCAGAAAAATGCACCTTGTGAGTTTATCTTGCCTCATCTGGCATTTGATTCGCAGCAAATCAAAATTCAGGCGATGTGTATCTCTGCATTAGTTTCTATTAGTATTAATGGGCAACGTGCATGTATATCAACACACACATTAGTGAGGCCGACTCCCTGAAGTGTTTCTGCTTTGGGGTGAGGGCAACTGTCATTTGCACATTCGTTCCAGTGGAAATGGAACGGCGCCTACTGAAAATTGTTCCACGCTTCCTGCTCAGCTGGAAAGGACTCTTTCTTTCTTAAAACACAGCAAGTAAAAAGTCTCACCAAAAATGGCCACATCTTATTATTACTATCAATAATTCACTACTTAGGGTTTATTATTTATTTCTCGGCTGTGTTCAGGGAGTTTCCATGTAGTGGAAAAAAGGCATCTGATAGCCCTTTCAAAATTAATGTTTTTGTGACCGTGGGGATTGAACCTTGGTGCTCCTGTGCTCTTGCATGCAGATGGAGTGTTCTACCAGTGAGCTATACTCCTGGTTGTAAAAAGTATACTGTTAATACTGTTTTATTGTTATAACCTTGAGACAGGACCTCTAGGCTGGCCTTGCACTCTTTATGTACCTCAGCGGTAGAATGCTAACCTAGGATGTACAAGGCTCTGGATTCTATCTAATAGGAAAACTAAACATAAAAGGATGAAGAAACCGGGCTTGGTAGTGATTCGTTGACGCAATGAGGTATTTCAGAAAGAAAGAACTAAATGGTCCCAGAAAACCCAGTCCACAAAGCAAGAAAAGGCTAAGATTACTCCTGTTTTACTTATTTTGTGGATGAAGGGAAGTTCAAGTCAAATTCAAGGCACTAAGGATGTCACAAGTTATTAGCATTATGTCAGTGACAATGATTTCCATTGCCAAGAAAAGGCCCAATGTTTCTAAACGTCTTAACTCGCTAGAGGGCTGTCACTCACAAACACTAATGTCTAGACCCCTCGGGGTTCGTTGTACTGTTCTGTCTGCCCCTGGCTACCCTTCACACACACCTGATCCCTGCCACCCAGAAGGCTTTTACCTGAATAGTGAGAAATGGCTGTTACCAGTTCTGCTCAGGATGTCCACCTGACAGAATCGACAGAGGAAGAAGAATTAAGTCCTTGGCCTCCCTTTTGTCAGTGGGGAAATGTTTTGGGAAGTCCTGTGCTATCTTGTTGGCCAGCAGCTGTGGTTCCAATATGGTCCCCTAATATTTGTCAGACCAAATTCCTGGGTTAATAGTTTTACAAGGCTGAAAACTTACTCCAACCACGATGTTTTACAGTTGAATCTTTGTGGCTTTACGTACAAGCAGGAACACACGTCCGTGCTTCCTGTCTTTTGCCATGGAATACTCTGCTCTCTCTTGGAAGTCCTCCAGCAACAAGACCATAAGCACATGAGTCCTTTAAAGTTAGGTCTGTACCTCTGGAGTGGCTGCCTAGCAAATCTAATGTCTTTTGTTACAGATCCCCAGCATTACAGATGTGCACTTTAATTCTTATGTCCCCCAAACTGTAAGGCAATAATAAACCTATCTTTTATATAAAGCCACCTGCCTTAGGTTTAGTTACAGTAACGCCAATGTTGGATGGTTTTCTTGATCTAAAATCAGCAAGTAGATACCATGAGCGGTCAAGATCATCAACTTTGCCATGCTCTTCCTTTCCATGAGTTCCAGATAAGTCATTGTCTCTGAACTCTTAATTTCCCAGAGGGGGCTGGGTACCACAGAGAAGGCCATGGAGACAGATTGGTTGTCAGTTGGTGCTGTGCCACCATGATGGCGGTGTGACCACATTATCGTGACCCTAAAAGGTCTACTTAAATGCAGCCATGGGCACTCGAGGGTTCACTACACACATGAGAGAGCACCAGGGTTTCCAGAGAAGCTAATTCAATATTGTTGGCCTACAGACTGAACATGAAGTCTGGGACCCAGAAGCCACTTGAGCTACAGAGATGCAGTTTCTGGGTCAAGCAGGTTAACAACGAACCAAGAACACTAGGCTTACTCCAAACCCAAACTTTGGCTGCAATTGAAAGCTGTTTTGAGTGGAACAAAAAAAAAGTATATTTAGGAAATAAAATGTTAACCCATGTTAGAGTTCTGAGTATTGTGTAAAGAAAACCAAGATGGGTGCTAAGAGGTGGCTTAGTGGTTAAGAGCACTGGGTGCTTCTGATTCTGGGGCAAGAGTTTGAGGTGTCTGCTTTTCATACCAAAGCAGACCTGGCCTCCAGGTTCTTCCAGCATCCTTCAGTCCCTACCTTGCATACCCTGCCCCCAACCATAAACTTTCCAGCCCAGGGGCTGGGCTGCCCTTCCCCGAGAGGCTCTTTGGTATGTAACCCAGACATTGCAGTATCTCCCTCTCTTCCTCTCCTCTTTTCCTTCTCCCTCTGTGCTTGCTTGCTCGCTTTCTTTCTTTCTTTCTTTCTTTCTTTCTTTCTTTCTTTCTTTCTTTCTTTCTCTTCTTTCTTTCTCCCCCTTGCCTTTCTGTGGCTACTTAACTTTCCTGGCCTCCTTCCTTGGGACCAGTGAACTCAGCAACCAGAGAGCAGCTTCCCAATAAACCTGCATATATATATATATATTACACACACACACACACACACACACACACACACATATGAATGAATCTGGCTTGAATTGGCTCATTGGTGGAGCAATAACTCACCACAGACCACCTGGGTTCAGTTCCCAGTACTACATGGTGACTCACAAGCATCTGTAACTTTAATCCTAGGGAATCTGATATCCTGACCTCTGTGGACATCAGGCACACATGTAATACACACACACACACATACACACACACACACACACACACACTTATAGACATAAAATAAGATAAACAATGAAAAAAGAAAATCAAAAGGAAATTACCTTTCTTAGTTATGCATGCACAGCTCTACAGGGTCCCCTATACAAAGATGGCTCTTTCTTCTGTTCTTGCTTCCCCTAACAAACCTCCCTTCAGAGCCCTCTCTTATACTAGGGTGTGACTAAAAACTTCGTAAGTATTACCATTTCACAAATACGCTTGACTCAGGCATGATAAATCTGAGGGAAAGGAGGAGAATTTAAACTCATTATTTCTGGGGAAGAGATCTACTATATCACCATCATCACCATCACCACCACCATCGCCATCATCACTCCACCAACATCATCACTATCATAAACATCACCATCATCATCGCCACCAACATCATCTCCAGCATGATCACGATCATCGTCATCAGCATTTGTGTATGTGTGCATGTATGGTTAGCGTGTGTAAGTACATGAATATCACAGAACAACTTTGTGGGATTGGTTCTCTCTTTCCCCTTTCTATGGGTTCTGGGGATTGAATTCAGGTCATCGGGCTTGCTTGACAAGTGTCTTTGCCTACTGAGCCCTCACTAGCCCTGGCATGGAGATCTCGAACCCAGGAAGGATGTTTTGAGTTAAAAAAACAGACATAAAAATCTCAGCACGTAAGATGCCTTGTATGACATGATAACCGCTGACTCTCTGCTAGAGCTGAAATTGAAATCAATGAAAACCATACAAAAGGAAGAGTTTAGTTCTTCGACTGTGGTGACCCTCCTCCAACCGTAAAATTATTCCCTTGCTATTCCTAGCTTTAATTTGGCTACTGCTACGAATTGGAATGTAAGTATCTGATACACAGGATGTTCAGACATGTGGCCCTTGTGCGCATTGAGACCCACAGGTTGAGAACCACCGTTCTAAGTGGGTTCCAGATTGACCAGTGCAGAGATGAGATGTTTCCATCTGCACAGGGAGGGGATACTCTTGGAACTTTGAGGAGGGATGTCCTGTTGGGGAAAGGTGGAGCCAGAATCGTGGTCGTGAGTGGTGGCCTCCAGGGGAATCTGGTCTGCCCAGTTGCAGTCAGGTTGGGCAGGTCTGGCTGGCTCTTCTGTTTTGGAGCAGGAACTCAGGCTGAGGTAGCTGTCAGTGGGCAGGCAGACTTGGAGTACGTAAACATCTCTAGCCAGGGTGGACAGCTTTGAGGCAGGGGTAGATCCAGTCTCTAACAGACTGGGCACAGGGGAAAGACACCCCGGTTAGTTGGACCGTGAATAAACAGAACTAGAAAGGACCGTGGAAAGGTGTCAGTTTCATGCTATAGCATTAACAACACTTAATATAAAACATTGTTTTTACACTAACATAATTGTATGTATAAAATATAACATACATGTACATATGTATATATTATGAAAGGGGCCTACAAATGTACAAGCGTCTAGGTTTCTTGGAAGCCATATATGCCCATTACTCAGTGTCTCAGAGGGAACCTTGAGGTCATGGAACACAGAAGGCTGAGCTCGCCTAGCATCGCCACCAGGGGGCGTGCTGGGGCAGTTGTATTTGAGCAGACCAGTCCACTGGAATACAATACAGAAATCTTCATTCCCAGTAGGTGCTCAGGCTGCGAATGGCATGAGCGCATCTGTGGGTGAGAAAACTGGGTGCCCAGGTCACCAGACTGAGGCAGGTAGGACTAGTCCCTGCTCAGATGATCACTACGTGCTCTCAGGACTGGTTGGGGAGTTGTCACATACAGGGAAGGTTTTTCTGGGGACAGGGGAGCACTGGGGACCTCAGGTGTCTATTGTGAAGAAGGCATATGAGTATATGTGTCCCTGTAGTCACAGCATGGGAATCTAGGGACAGTTACCATGTGGTCTCAATCAAGCTGCATGTGATTAAAGAGGCATAGACAGGAGAGAAACACACACACACACACACACACACACACACACACACACACAGAGAGAGAGAGAGAGAGAGAGAGAGAGAGAGAGAGAGAGAGAGAGAGAGAGAGGATTGTGAATATAAAATGTGACTTGGAAATGATGTCATGGATTCCTTTTGGGGAAAAGCTGCCTATGAAACAATTACACCATCTTCCCTGCAGGCAAAGGCTGATGGGAAACAGACAGCAAGCGCACACTGAAGTCAATTTCAATGCGTCTTCCCGTGGACTGCAGAGTGCCCGAGTCACTCTGTGTTGGAAGAGTGTCGGTGTATGGACCTGTCCTATGGGGTCTACTGGCTCTCTTGTTGCCAAGCGAGGCCAAGGACAATGAAAAATGACCCTATTATAACTTCTGATAAAAGCAGCAGCTACTTAGAGGATCAACCAATAAACACCCGAAGAAGACAAATGGCCCCAAGAGGATGACTGATGTAAGTTGGAAATTAGGGACACCTGCCGTGAGGGGACCAGAACAAAGCATGGGGCACAAAGTTTCTCTCATTCTCTGCCCATGGCTCTCCATTGATTTGGGTCACCTGACTGCTCGTCCTGGGAAAAAGTCAATCACTTATAATATACATGAAAACCACTTGAAAATGGTGACCCGTCGTGTGACTGCTTGCTATCATTGTGACAAAACCATCTGAAATGGAAAAATCAGGGTAATTTTACATAATACTTTCACTTGGGCTACAAGTTTCAGAGCGTTTGGTCAGAATTATTTTCTATGGTTTAAATATAGACTCAGCATAAAAAAAAACCCTTCAGCTTTTAGGGGTATTCAAGGTTATTTTTTAGGGACTTAAACAAGCCCTGCAGATACTTCCTTCTTGTGAAACTCGGTCTATTTTATATTGTTGATTGTAGCAGTTTCTACGACAGCATCCAGCGCGTATTCCACAAATTGCTTCTTTCTTAATCTCAAGGGTTTCGGCAAGCCACATTTAAATGGCCTGGAAAAAGTGTTATCCCACATTTTCCATTACGTCAGAGTCTTGGCAAGTGGGCCTGGGGTTTGGTGGCGGTGGTGGTAAGCACTGGCTACCTCAGTGTCCCCACGTATCTGATTAACCACAAATACATAATGTGGTTCAGCCACGGAGGAGGGCCGTAGCGGTGAGCTCGCAAGGCAGGTCGGGCGTTTGCTGTAAGTTTTCTGGCAGCTGTCATCAGTCAACAAAATCCAAACTGAGAGCTTCAGCTGCCAACGGCTTTGAGCAGAGCATGTTCCGGGTCTCCAAGCAGCAGGGGGACCAGCTAAGATGGGGAAGAACATGTTCCGGGTCTCCGAGTAGCAGGGGGACCAGCTAAGATGGGGCAGAACATGTTCCGGGTCTCCGAGTAGCAGGGGGACCAGCTAAGATGGGGAAGAACATGTTCTGGGGTCCTGAGTAGAAGGATCACCAGCTAAAATGGGGTAGAGATGAACGGGTCTCCTTATTAGACAGAATGAGAGTGGATTGGGAAATCAGGCTTTTGAGAAGTCAATCAAGAGCCTAGTTGTGAATGGAAGCGATCGGAACGTACGCTTCCAGGAAGGAAACCACACACGCAATTGTTAGCCCGCTTTTACTCCGAGAGAACTCTCACATTCTGCAGCAGCTGCTACTGTTTGGATTATGAATAGCAATAAGCCATATGGCATGACAGAAACGAATCACACATATTTTCACATGGACAAATATTATTATCCCCAAACATAAACACGTCCATATAAGTGGTTTTTTTTTTCCCCCTCCTGGGAGGAATACGGTTCCTGATCTCTGTTATGAGACGACGACTCTGTACGTGTAAAAATCACCTGCCAAATTTATTATCGTAAAAAACAATCCCACAATGCTCTCCCTGTGCCTTCCTTTCCCTATTTGTCAGCAGCCGCACTCAGGATGGTGGCAGAGACGTCGAAAAGGAAGGAAGGAGAAGGCTAAGGGGCGGGGGAAAGCACAGCTGCGGAAGGGGGCTCACGCTGTCCCTAGCTCTGCCCTTAGCTGTCTTCACTCTCAGTAATGAAGCAGTGTGCTTGCCTGGGAATGGTTATAGGGAACATCCAGCAGCCAAACACTGGGAGGTGAAGCCGGAAAAAGCTTGATGGAGCCACTTAGACATGTCTACACCGGGGCTTTGGAAGCATCTCTTACTGCTTAGTTAGGTTTTGTTTTATTTATTTATTTATTTATTTATTTATTTATTTATTTATTTATTTATTTATTTATTTATTTATTTGAGAGAGTCTCGTTCTATAGCTCAGGTTCTCCTGGCACTCAATATGGAGTCAAGGCTGGCTTTAAACTCATGGTAATCCTCCTGCATCAGACTCCCAAGAGCTGGAGTTACGAATGTAATTTGTAATTCCCTGGGATTCCCACCATACATAAGTCACTACCTTTCTCTTCTGATTTTATTCCAAAGGTTTCAAGAGCAGTGCCTATAAAAGACAACAGAGACCTCACCTCTGAGGTACAAGTTCATGCGTGTGCAGTTGCAACAGCATGTAGATGCATGTGCGAATGTGTGTGCACACATAGGGGAGCCACATGACAACCTTGGCTGCCATTCTTCAGTTGTCATCCAGCTTAGTTTTTGAGCTAGGGTCTCTCTTGGGCCTGAGACTCCCTGAGAAGGCTGGGCTGGCTTCAGTGAGCTGGACAGGAGCTGCAGAGGCACACCTCTCTGTTTGCCCAGTGTTGGCACTCTAAGGACATGCTGTCATGCTGGGCTGTTTTTTTCTGGGTCTAGGAGATTGAGCTCAGGTCCTCATGCTTGCAAGGGAAGCTACCATTCAAGTCTTAAATCTCTCATTTCTCTTCTTCCCCCTGTGTGTGTGTGTGTGTGTGTGTGTGTGTGTGTGTCTGTGTGTCTGTGTGTGTATGATGTGCCCATGTATGTTTGCATGTATACATGCAATGTGTATGGGTATATTTGCAAGTGTGTATATGTATTTATGTGTGACACGTGCAGGTATATTTGCATGTGTTTTTGTATATATATGTGAGTGTGCATGCATGTTTGCATGTGTGTGTTATGTATGCATGTATGGTTGTGTGTGTGTGAGATGTGGGTGGATATGTTTGCATGTGTGGGGGCATGTATGTTTGTATGTGTGTGCGGTATGTGCATGTGTGTTTGCATATGTGTATGTGTGTGTGATGTGGGCAGGTATGTCTGCATGTGTGTGATATGTACATGTATGTTTGTATGTATGGGGGATGTGTGCCTGTATGTTTACATGCGTATAAGCATATTTGGAGGTCTGAAGTTGATGTCAGGAGTCTTCCCCTGGTCATGTTCCCCTTCATTCATCTCGACAGTGTCTCTCAGTTGAATACAGAGCTCACTGGTACCACTATCCCGGCTAGTCAGTTTGCTCCTGGGATCTCCTGTTTCTGCCTTCTGATATCATATACATCATACCTTATAGCCATGATACCCAGCTCTTATGTGGGCTCTGAACTATTGTCCTCACACTTGCCTGACAAACATTTAACCAGGTCCGTATCTCCTTTTAAAATTAGATCTTACTAACTGCTGTCATTTCTGTTTTTTTCTCATCTTTCCTTACTGGAAATTCTTGTTGCTGTTTGAGTCAGAGTCTCTCTGTATAGCAGCAGGCTGGCTTCAAACCTGTGATCCTCCTGTCCCAGTCTCTCGGGTGCTGGGATCACAGGCATGGACATCACCACACTTGGCTCCAAAGGTCTGAGTTTCTCATCCTGAGACACTGCAGCTTGAGGTGTGAGCTTCCTGGTCTCTTTTCCTGCTAATCCTTAGTTATGTCCGGCCTCTGTCATCTCTGCTAAGCCTGCCAGACTCCACGACACCTGCTGCTCTTCCAAGGAGGATTTGGGTGACACAGGTAAGACAAAATGCACAGGACGAGCTTATCCACAGTTCTCTGATATATTCATGGAGTGCAGATCCTGCAGCCACCATGCGTATGTAGGGCTACAGAGATGCCCTACTGAGAAAGACGCTAGAAAACAGTCACTTTTCCTGATCAACAGGAAACAACAGTTTCCTGACAACAGTTTTGGGGCCAGGCCAGGCTCTGAGTATATATACTCTGTGTAAGCAGGGCAGGCTTTACCTGGCAACACGGCACTGATGTGTATTTTGTGGCCCACATGGATCACTGAATCAGAAATGTTAGAGCTGGTGCTCAGTGGCAGGTCCATCAGCCTATAGAGGCCTGAGCTGCAAGTTCGCTTTGAGAGTCATGTGATCCGTGGGTCTCCTCCTTACCTGGCAATTTGCTTCTCTTTGCCTATGTTTTCCTTCTATTTCAGTGTCTATAAAACTAAACCATAACCGTTACACATTATTGCAGTCGTTAAATTAATGCGAGGTATTGTGAGGACCCAGTTAGACAATACCTATGAACCCTCTCTGCCTGCCACATGGGCTAGCTATCTTTATCAGTCCTTTGTGTGTTCGCAGTGTGTGTTTGTGTATGTGAGTGCCTGTTTGTGTGTGTGCATACGTGAGTGCAGACATGTGTGGAGCATGTGTTCATATGCGAGTGCAGGCATGTGTGGAGGTCAGAGGACTTCCTCGGGCACTGGTCGTCACCTGTCACCTTGTTTGACATGGCGTCTCTTCATGTTAGGATTCTCCCGCCTCACATTTCAATATAGGTTATACTGAGATCACAGATAGTGGCTTCCTGGGATCGAAACTCGGGTCTTCACACTGGTGCGGCAAGCATTTTACCCGTGGAACCATCTCCTTAGCCCCCGTTTTGGTTGGTGTTACTATGTCATCGTTAATACCGTTATACCAGTGGCATCTAAGGTCAAATGAGCATTTTAAGTAGGACTTAAATGTTAGACCGTCTCCTGTCAACTCACATCGTCAAATATCCCCGCAGCATTCATTGCTTTCGCCTAGACTCACACACTTCATGGTCGATGAGCGTACAGAATGTGTCCTGGAAATTACAGTGGGCATGCTAGGGCTGAAGCATCCTCACGGCTGCACAGGAAGTGATCTCGTTGCATCAGTTAAAAGCTCCAGAAGCTTGGGAAGGAGAAAGGGAGGCTCCTCAAAAGGAAAAGCAGCAGCCACAGCAGGGTAAACGCTCAAGGAAAATCAGCGGGGAGGAGTGAAAGGGGAGAGCGAACGTGAGTTTTAAAATTAAAACACTAGTTTCAAAGCTTGCCTATGTTTGAAAGACCACAGAGATGCCTCCTTAGCTTCTAATACTAAGTGTGCAAAACCAAGACAGAGAGAGAGAGAGAGAGAGAGAGAGAGAGAGAGAGAGAGAGAGAACAGGGAGGATAGAGGGGGAGAGAGAGAGGGAGGGAGAGAGAGAGGGAGGGAGAGAGGGAGAGAGAGAGAGAGAGAGAGAGAGAACAGAGAGGATAGAGGGGGAGAGAGAGAGAGGGAGAGGGGAGAGAGAGAGAACAGGGAGGATGGGGGGGGAGAGAGGGGAGAGAGAGAGAGAGAGAGAGAGAGAGAACAGAGAGGATGGGGGAGAGAGAGAGAGAGAGAGAACAGAGAGGATGGGGGAGAGAGAGAGAGGATACAGGGAGGATGGAGGGAGAGAGAGAGAGAGAGAGAGAGAGAGAGAGAGACAAAACACCAAAACAAAACCCAAGCCATAAAAAACCCTATCTTCCATTATCAATGCAAGACTAGGTTGACTATTACAGCACAAAAGTGGAAATGCTAGAATGTACGAGTTCTGTATTAGAAGTCACTCAGTAAAAAATTGCGACTTCCATTAATGTCGCTCCTGAAGCAGAGCCAAAGGCTGCCCTTTCTGTTATCAGAGCTACACCAATGGCCCTGGCTTGGCACACGCACGAGCTTCTTGCAAGGACTCCAGCAGGTGTCTTCTGACTAGCAGCCAGAATCACGCTGGACAGGAACACAGCAGAGGTCACATCAATAATGCCATGCAGGAGGATGGCGGCCCCCTCCTGCTGGCCCCAGGAGCTGGCAGAGATCACACTGCCACTTGGAGCTTCCAGCCAAAAGCAATGTCACTTTAACTTATTCCAGACAGAGACTAACTCAATCAACAGCGCAAGCCGGAGTCCCAAAGAAATAAAGCAAGGCTAGGAGAGGAAAGGGGACAAGAAGAGAAATTCACAACCAATCTGCATGAGTAAGTGCTAGGAAACGGGGACATCTCTCATATAAATGCTTAAAATGTGCCACAGCTGCCACATTCCCAAAGGCCACGCTGTCGGTAAGCAAATACCATTAAGGGGAAGAAGGTCCCACGGAGCGTGATGTTGGCCTTGTTGAGCAGTGAGCACAGGAATATAAGAGAAAGCCCCAGCCAGGGCCACAGGGGAAACTCGTCATTGTTCTGGATGATCCACTCCTCAGACTTCTGCTCTCAAGGCAATGGCTCCTTTTCTTCTTGATTAACACGCATCTCCCAGCCCGTGCTATTTTTCTTCCTTCATTCCTCAAAGCTTTCCAAAGTTTGGATTCAAGGAACAGCTACAGCACCCACCAAAGAAGAATTAAGAACTCACA
The DNA here is from genome assembly GCF_011064425.1 of Rattus rattus. Taxonomy (NCBI): domain Eukaryota; kingdom Metazoa; phylum Chordata; class Mammalia; order Rodentia; family Muridae; genus Rattus; species Rattus rattus. The sequence goes on along the minus strand of NC_046155.1, from coordinate 228,077,940 downwards.
CGACAGGCTGGATGTAGAGACTCAGTGCAGTCTCAGAACTTGGGGCTGAGGTACTCGGAGGAGGATCGGTGTGACTTTGAGGCCAGCCAGGACTACGGAGTGAGAAGCTGTCTCGAAAATACCCTAAAAAACCAAACCCTGGGCTAGAGTGGTAGCTCAGACTGTAGAGTGCTCAGCAAGCACACGCAAAGCTTGGGGTTTGCTCGTCTGCCCTCAGTGAACATGTTTGTGATCTCAACATTTGGGCGGGGGGTGGTGGAGAGGTAGGCAGATCACAATTTTAGGTCATTTTGAGCTACATAGCGAGTTCTAGGTCAGTCTGGGATACATGAGGCTGTCTCAAAACCACCATCATCACCTATCGCTACCACCACCATCAATCAGCATCACAACCACCACCACCATCAGCAGCATCACAACCACCACCACCACCACCATCACCATCATCATCATCACCATCACCATCATCATCATCACTACCACAACCACCAAAACAATAACAACAACCATCACTGCCACCACCAAACCTTGACTGATGAGATAGCTCAGGGGATAAGGGCTGCCAAGGAGGAGAACCTCAGTTCAATTTCAGAGCCCCACACGGTAGAAGGACATACACTGTGAGGCCAAAGCCATGCGACTTGGAGAGACAGTCATGAGTCCCTCCAGTGACAGATGAGCTCCTTGGTGGGGGTTGTTCTATAAAACTGGAGAGCGAGCTTGGGACTTCCTAGCTGCTGAGGGACTTGCATTGTGTTGGGGGAGGAATGGCTGTTTCTATGTCAATGAATCTGGGCTGGTGGAGCAAAACATGCAAATGCTCAAAGATCTCTAGCAAGATCTCTAGGCACGCTATGCACCCAACACTCCTACCCCACGGTACTCAAACGCTCTAGTAGCTTGGCTTCTTCCCTTTCTTGGCCCCATACTGGCTACTGAAGCCTTACTCCTCCTGGCACCCTGTCTTATCCAATTTCTAAAATGGCAGAGAAGTAGCATTGTGAAAATCACTGCCAATCAGGTTCTGGTTCAAACCATAGCCAACACAGGGGCTAACGTCTATGATGACATCTTTCCTTGGTCAAAAAGGGGAGGGGGAGATGCGGTTCTGGATTTAACTGGGGGAGCTGGTCTGGAACAAGAGTGAGGTTGAGGTGAGTCCAAACCCTGAAAATCTTGTCCCAAGACCAGCAGGAGTAGGACTGTTCCCTCCTTGCTCTGGGCCTGCATGTCCTATCACGTATAGCATATACAATCCCCACCTTTGTCACCTGGTAGTCACATAGCCTGGTGACCAAATTACAGGTTTAACTCCCTCTCTCCCTGTAAGGACACTTCCAGCGAGCTCCTGCAATTCCTCTTCATGCAATTGAAGCAGTCCCAGCACCTCTGCACCGGCCAATAATGTACCTTCCCCCTGGAAACCCCTACCTATTCCCCAAGGTTTATATAACCCTTGGTATTCCCAATAAAGGAGGAGCCATTTCACTGAAACCCATCTTGGAGAAGGCTGTTTCTCACCACTGTCTGTGGTCCTACGTAACTCACTCATTCAGAGAAGTTTGTTCCTCCCAGTTTGGCCTGGTGCACAATGGTGCCTGGATACCCACGGGCAGAGATAGAACCCAGACAGCAATAATCAACTCCTCTACCCTCCATACATGGACCCCTGGGACATTTACACACACACACACACACACACACACACACACACACACACACACATCACACATGCACATGTAACAATAACAACAACAACAACAATAACTGCAAAACCAACCAAGCAAACAAAAGCCAGAGCAAAGCTTAGTTCCAATTCTAGAACTATTTTTGACTTGTTGGCAGTTTTCTTATCTGCAGAATAGATTGGCTGGTTCACAGTCCCTATAAATCCTCAAACATGGCAGCAAGGAGGAACATGCTTACCTCACCTATAGGGGTTAGCTATCCTTAGCCCAGGTTGATTATTGGTGGGATTTCTAATTCTCTCTATCTCCTTCCTTCCTTCCTTCCTTCCTTCCTTCCTTCCTTCCTTCCTTCCTTCCTTCCTTCCTTTTTTCAGATAGTGCCCAGGTTTGCCTCAAACTCGCCATATAACTGAGGCTAGCCTTGTATTATGATCTTCCTCATTCTCAAGACTGAGATAGTCAAAGGCATTTGCCACCATAGGTGACTCTTGTCTTCTGATTCTTTTGCAAGGAAATGCTTTCTCTGGATTGTTACATGAAGTCTTTTGGATTTAATTTGTGGCTGAACAGTGCTTACAATACAATGATTATGAAAACAGATATCTTAGCACTTGGGAGGCCAGCTTGGTCTACATAGTAAGTTTCAGGACAGACAGGGTTACATAGACGTCTCAAAACAAAAACAAAAACAAAAACAAACAAACAAACAAACAAACAAAAAACCCAACCAGAAACCCAACCACTGCCATTATCATTACACCACTGCAAGTCAGATGAAACACTCCTGTGGTCCTTTGTTGTTTTTGCCTTTTATGCTTCGGAATTCCCAACCTGCCTCAGCACTGTCTTGCAAGCATACAATCCCTGGAGTTTCTTAAGTTGTGGACCCAAATGATAACTTCCTTCCTCTTTCCAGTCTACAAGTAAACTGTGTGTGTGTAGCCCTTTTTCCTGTACCCAAAAGGTATTCCCTGTTAATACAACTAAGTAGATGTTTGAGAAAAATTGCTTCTCTAGAACTGAAGTTTGCAGTTTAGTACCAACTATCAGAGGGCAGATAAGTCAGTGTGGATAAACTGGAAGAGAGAGAGACACTAGTTGGAGGCCAAGATGGGATGGAAAATGGAAGGAACACGTTCCATGCCCACCAGAGAGAGACTCAGAAGTGGGAATCAGAAAAGGAACCACGACATCTTCAGATTCCCTAGAAAGGAAGAGAATTTTGAGGGAGAAACTTTCAGAAGGCAGAAATGTCATCTACAGGATACATTTTGGCTACAGTATTAGGGTTGTTGATTCATGGGGAATTTTCTAGAAAGGTCTCGGTTAACTCAAGAAGCAGAGGAGGAAGTTGGGAAAATATGTATGCTAGATTCTAGGAGTTGACCTAAGGAGGGGTAGGCTTAAATACTGCTAGATGGTTACATAGACAAGATACCCAGAGTTTGCTGACTGATGTATTTGTAACCTACAGGATTCCTTTGGTCAACTTGTGTTTTATATTGCTTAGAAACAAGCTCCAGGCCTGGATAGGTTCAGAGCTTATAGACTGGCATCTAAAGCCTTCAAAATGTGATTTATCTTACTAGACTGACTTCATTTAAACACTGCTTTCTTCGCATGAGAGGAGCCGGACACCTGAATGGCTCCCATTTCCTACAATGTCAAAACTTCCTCCTTGGCCTTCAGGCATGTCTAAGATCAGCTCGACTTTATCTTTCTCTAGTCCCTCACACCCACTTCCTGCCTGATGACACAGCAGTGTCCTGCGATCAGACACATGTATGTAAATGCTATCCCTGACCTCCTGTCCCCTCCCTACTACACCTTATCCCTCTTTCTCTGACAACTTTCTTTTTCCTTGCAGCCTCCTGTGATTCTTGTTAGTGCCCCTGACCTCGCTGACACCAGCTCACTATCCCGTTTAATTTCTATACTATGCCATCCGCCACTCAATTATATGTGAGTTTGATCTCTAATTGTTTCATGCATGTATATCTCATCTCTCAATTACATTTTGACCTTCAGGAGTCCCTAGTCCCTCTTCTTCTGTGTTCTCTATGGGAAAAGCAGATTCAAACCAGAGACAGAAAAGGAAGGATTTCAGGGGTGGGTAAAGAAAGATGGTTTGTGGATTCCAGGTAAAGATGGTCACATGTAGCTAGTTACTATTTTCCAGAATACACATGCAAAGATGTCATCCCCACTGCTGCTACGTGCTCATGACAGTCAGGCTACCGCTCCTTATGTGCAAAGGGATTGCCATTGCTAACATACAGTCAGGGCAGAGATCTGGTCTACCACCAGCCCTTGGTGACTTGATGTTGTGCTTGTAGACAAGCGCTTGGATTTGAATTCCTGGGAGCTATTATCTTCTTCAGCATGATCGTTTTCTAGTCATGCCTAGCACAGGATTGATTTTCTAAGTTACAGAAGTATTCTGCAGAGGTGAGGACACACAAAATCCCTGGTGTGCTAATGGAAAAAGAAAAGGCCCCAGTATTAAGTGTGGCTGAAACTGACAAAAACCTGCATGGATGGCAGAGAAAATTGGAGAATAGTGTCTGGCGGCCAACGTTCTGTATGACCTGGCAAGGTCCAAGTGGCAGAAGCTTCTGTTGTTCCTCTCTAACCTGCTTTCCAAAAGAGAGTGCCAAGCCTTTTATTAAAATTTATGCCTAACCATCGATATGGTGATGATAACAACCTGCTGACCACAAGAGAGGTGGAGTGCATTAATTATAACAGAAAGACACTAGGCAAACACAGTAGGCTTTTCAAAATCCCTTTCTGTGGATTCACAGACTCTCGAGCAGCCATTGACTCATAATGGAGTTTAGTCCATTCGAGATACCCTTTGCTGCCCCTGGATCCACTGCCACTACAATGTGATATCTGGAGAGAGACTCTTCAGTATGGCACTTCTCATATCAAGAGAACAACAGACTGGCCTGAATGGCATGGTAGAGATTTCCTTCCTTCATAACTTGTAGAGTTCTGGGCTCTTTGGAGGGGTAGAGATTTGGTGCTGAGTGAGAAGGACCAATACAGGCTTCTTGGTCCTTTGTGTACTCTCTGAATTTGAGCATGGGGTAGGACTATAAACTCTCTGAAGACCCAGAGCCAAACAGAGCCTGCTCCTGCCTCAGTTCCCAGCCCTTTGCAAGACACATACTCCTCTCCACATGTAGGAGAAGCTCTTGCTAGCATTCGTAGTCTGTAAAGGTGAGCTTAATACAAATTACTACATGAAAAATAAATGAATAGATTATAAGCACATAAACGCAGAGTTCCCAGAGTGCTCAGTAGGTAAGGAACCGAAGGAGTTGGCCAAACAAGGGCAGACGTTTGGGCTATGTTTGGCTGCTAGGGCAGTCTCTGCTTATTCAGACATTAAAAAAAAAAATGAGATTATGAAATTACCAGGAAAGTGGATGGAACCAGATTAGACTAGGTAAGGGAACCTAGGCTTAGAAAGTCAAATGCCCCTTATTCTCTGTCATATGCAGATGGTTGCTTCCAAGTTTTCATAGACGTGTATTTATATGGAAATGAGGGTAAACAGAATTCAGGAAACCAGGAAGGGGACCTTGTGAGGGGAAAGAGAGACTTTAAAGAAGAGGGGCGGGGAGGCCACAGAACACACACATAGCAGAAAGGAGGGTGCTGGGGGCAGCCCAGTACAAGCTGGAGGAGGGACAGGGGAGATGGAGAGGACAGGGTAAACCAGTGGAAATTTCATATGGAAATGCCATAGGGAACATGTTATATGTATGCAAGTAAATAAAATGTTATACAAAATTTGAATGCTGATTTAAAAAATTGTATCTTTTAACTTACACCCTTAGAAAGTAAATTTATATATATATATATATATATATATATATATATCATTAGGACATAAGATACTAGAGATAGTGGACAGCATTTAGTGAGCGTGATGAGACCACATCTAAAACCAGGGTTCTACATTGTTCTTAGAATCAACATCCTGTCATAAAAGAAGGTAGTGCAGGTCATTTTGATAGACAGGTCACCTCGTTGCCACCACAAGACAATGCGTTATATCAATCTAAGAATGGTGCCCATCTTTCAATGCTCTTTTCTTTCTCCTGTGAAGTTTGAATTCGTACAGGGAAGGCGAGGAGAAAATGGAAATCTATGCTATGAGGCAGTGGGATTAAATGACTGAAAGAAGACTCTTCAGTCTATGCAGGGCGTGATGTGAAAGCGTACAGCTCACTACACGCTTGGGTAGGGGGCACTTAAGTTTGTTCAACTGTCAAGCGGGGTGACCCTGTGAACACTACCAGTTCACCTGAAGGGAACACACAGCTCTTAGTAACAGCAACAGTGAGGGGTAGGTCTGAATCTGCCAACGCCAAATCATGAACGTTAGTCTCAGATAGTAGCGTGCCCCTTTACTGTACCCCTCTGACCGCACCATCTCACACACAGATACCACTGTATGGGCACACCTCCACACACGTGTAAAGATAAAAGTCTTTTTATGAGGGGACAGTTACCAGGTCCCCTTTCCCCTGAAAACCACGACCTGACAGAGTTCTGAGAACACTTAATCGAAACACAAAACTCAAGCTCCTTTTCAGTCTGTCAGTCCATCAGCAAGCCCCCTAGCTGCCCAGGTCACACTATCCTGCATGCCAGCAGGCTACTGAGTATGGTTCATCAATAACACTAGAGAGGGGGAAAAACCCCACACCAAGCATTTCATTCAAAGCCATTTATCACTAACAGCATTTGGTATCTACCAGGCATGCTTCACAACTAATGCTCAAGACCACAACCTTGTGATTATAAATTCCCCTTTCATCTTCATTTTATAAAAAGCCACAAGGAAGATGCCCAGCAGGATGCCCTTGGTATTAAATACTTCTTCCCACTTACCATTATCTTGCTCCAAAACTCAGCTTCCCTTGCAAACGGCTCCATCTTGGAGGGATAAATATCTCCTTCTACTTTGTCAGGTGTGTCGCCCGGATGGCTCGAGCGATTGAACGAAGGAGAGCGAACATTTCAGCCCAGCCGCTTTCATAATACCGGCAGTTTGCGTTCTCTCATAGTTGACCGTCTTGGGAGAAATGGAATTTACATATGTTGGTGTGAGATGGGCGTGGGCTTCCCCACAGTTATGATTCAAAATGGAGATACGTCTCAGTCAAGGAAATAATAATAAACTCAAAAGAGAAAAGTATGCCTTTTCTCATCACTGCCAATCACGGCATGACAGCTCACAGCGCCATGTGCAAATGCGCCCCGCCTCGGTCCCCATGCCAAGAATCTTTCAGTGGGTGGTGTAGGTGCCTTCTGGCATTTTGTTCATGGCAATCTCTAGTAATTATACATCTCCCAGCTCACTTTAAGGCGTGTGCAGTACACAAAAAAATGTACATCTGGAATGCAAACAGGAGCGAAACGTTTGGCATTCTTGTGGCAGACGTTACCCAGTTGGTTATTAGAACAGGTAAAATACACCCTTAAACAATTAGGTGAGCAGACGGGGACTTAGGATGTTCTCATTTCTCCTGACTACAGGTGGGAGACTACTTTCTAGAGAGGCTCTATCTGTGGTGCTCAAATCAGACATGAGCATTCTCATTTTCACTCCCAGGACTGCTAAGAAGACAAGTCTTCACGTTCCGATGAGATGGCTGAGAAGGAACAGGGACTCACGGACAAGCCTGATGACTCAGTTTGATCCCCAGGAGTAAATGGAACAAGAGAAGAACTGACTTCCACAGGTTGTCTTTGACCTCTACACTTCTGTTGTGGCACTTGCATGAGCACACCCACCCCACCCCACCCCCCACCCTCACCACACACACACACACACACACACACACACACACACACACACACACACACACACACACACACTAAACATGTAATTAAAAAAGAAATGCGTTTTTAAAAATAATTTAATTATTTAATTATTTTTTAAAAATATATTTACAATGAGCCTTAAACAGCACAAGAGCTGGGCAGATACCCACCTTCTATGTTATTAGAATCTAATCTCCTATCAATAACCCAGAATTATTATTTACTATGTTAGATTTTAATTATTTGTTAATTTGTATACAAAGTAACAAATTTCATGGTTGCATTTCCATTTGGAAACAAATGGTACAAAATAACAAATTTCAGTGTTGCATTTTCCTACCTAATTTGCTTTTGTAGGAAGGCAAGTCTTTGCATGCACTTCCTCACCCTCCATCCTCTCCCGACACCCTTTGTCCTCTTTCTGATCTCTTGTCAGAAAATCTACCACCCCATTCTTTGAACTCCTGCCAGCCGAGGAGTAAGGAAGTAGACGCCTGACTGGGGAACTGTGATCATTTCTTTCTGTTGTCTTGCAGCCAATCCATGATCAGTAAACATCTCATGGATACTTATAAAGAAGTGAAAACTCAGAGTGAAGGGCCGAGGCCAGAGGCAGGGCCTGCTCTTTCTCCTTGAGTGATCTGACGTCATGTTCCCTGGGGCTGGCTTCGGATCACTCAGGCTTCCCTGTGCCCTGGTCCTTTACAGTAAAACATAACTGATCACAGGTGGAGGTGCCACCAAAGCCTACCGTGCAGAACCAGAAGCTGCTACCACCATGACGACCCTGAGACCAGTTAGATGATTTTCCCCATGTTAGTGTGGGCAGGGCTCCCTAAAACATTCAGTCTGAAGACATTTCACACTGAAGAACAGATATTTATGTCTGGCGAGTTTCCTTCCTTTCCTGGGCACCCTACATGACTGCTACATTGACTGCTTAGACTTATAAAATAAAGACATTGTGCGTGTATGTTACAAGTTCTGGGGGACACAAAAAACACCTGGGGAGGGCTTACAGTAAGTTTTCAATGTGGGAAAGGTGATTTTTCTGGAAGGATGCGTAAAAGTCCTCCTGTATTCTTCTGCCCCGGAAGCCAGAAGGAGACTACAATCAGCCTAACTACTCTGTAACCTCTGAGCCTCCAGAGCCTGTTGTGCGGGTCCAACCACATAATCAGTTCACCACTGTGGCGGCTGGCGTGCCGCTGGTGCGTCACTCTAACTGTGCAACTCCCAAGAGTACAGCAGACAACCCTCCTGGCCTTTCAGGGAGGTTTTGCCTTTGCTACCGGGTGGAATTTACTGCTCTGCTTGGGTTGGTATGCATTTCATTGAGCCCGGTGACATGCACTTTTATGAATGCAAGCTTTCGAAAAACTGAATAAACCCATCCTTCTAAACTGCGCAGAAAACCCCGAGATAGACGTGCATATACTTGACTGAGAACTACCTGGGTACTTAAAGCGATCCCTTGGCACAGCCATTTATCAGCATTTACAACCTTTGCAAGACTACCCGTCAAATGTAAGCCTTACAAGCCCAGGTTTTACAGACTGCGTTCTAGTAAAATTGAAGGCTCCAAGCTAATCCTACCTGGCCTCCGAATGGTTTACCCGAGGTCACTGGAACCCAAATGTGACTCTACCAGGATAATTCTAGACTTCTTCCAAGAGAGCAGATTTGAACCCTTTGTTCATTAGCAGCGACATTTATTTATCTGGTTCCAAACCATGCGCGAGGAAATAAGGATGCAAAGTTGATTTATAGTTTCCAAGAAATTCAACTGATTTTAAGGTCTGGGAATGGAGCCCAGTCACAGAGCGTGTGGCATGAACAAACAATCCCTGGGTTCAATCCCGGGATGGTATGAACTGGCATGGGGCACGCTGTAATTCCGGGACAACTAGAAGGGAGCTGAAGGAGGATCAAAAGTTCAAGGTCATTTCTGGATACATACGTACTGTACAGGCTTCCCCTGTCTATTACCAGAGTCTCCCAGACCACTGACAAACAAAGTAAGTGAAAAATTAAAACTGAAACCGAGCCCTGTCATGATGGTTTGAGGTCTGATAACAAAAAATAAGACGTTTCTCATCCTTGCCTAAGTGATCTACAGGATTAACAGTTGAGACACACAGAGCATGCACCTTGAAAGGCTCTTATGCACCGAGAAGGGGCAGGCAGACCTCCTGTCCTTTGGAGTCTCCCAGACCACAGAGCGAGAGCAGGTATATCGAACACTCTAGGCAAGAGTGGAAGGTAAAGTGTAAGTTAAGCTCTATGTTTGTGTTGAACTGTGGTCCCATAACTTGTGTAAGAGCTGGCATGTGTCGGGCTGCGTGTATGGGTAGCTGCACTTCATCCTGTTATCTGGCTGTCCTTGGCTGTGGGGAAGAATGTCAACAAGTGTGGGAACTTCATCTGTCCTGTCTCTGTCCTTTGGAGCTGGGGAGCAAGGCCAGAAAAAGGAAGTGAGAGAGAAAACCCATCACTATGGCTCACCAGAGCAAGTATGAGCAAGAGGTTTGAAGGGCAGGTGGAGGCAAAGTCTTTCTTTGCCTGAGCTGTTTGTATGGGGAATCGGTTAGAATTTGGACCTATTGAGATCGAAGTGGTGCGTGGATTTTTGTCTGGACACACATCTGGACCGCAGGTCCATTTTAGTGCATTTAAGATGCACCCTTCAGAGAGCAGCTGGCCTGGGGACAGGTGGTTATGATTGAGGAGGTTCCTGGGATTTTTTATTTTCAGAAAGAAAGAGAAGATGGGAAAGTTCGGAACTGCAATGCATTAAACACCCACCTCATGCTTGCACTTTCATTGGCATTAGCATCTCACTGTCAAATACTGGAAGGTAGAGCCTGATTTTCATGGGAGAGGGAAACCCAAAGCCAAAAAGATTCCCCAGATCTCCCATATTCACCCAGCCGGGTGCAGCTGTAAAAGCAACATCAGTGGAGACGGAGTTGGTGAGAGGAAGACTTCACTTTTCCTAGATATTGGAGTTTTACACATATATTTCATTTACCTGCTGTGATGGTTTGAATATGCTTGGCCCAGGGAGTGGCACTATTAGGAGGAGTGGCCTTGTTGGAGGAGGTATGGCCTTATTGGATGAAGTGCATCATTGAGAGCTTGGGGTTTAAGACCCTAGTCCTACCTGCCTGGAAGTCAGTCTTCTGCTTGCCTTTGGAACAAGATGTAGAACTCTCAGCTCCTCCTGTACCATGCCTGCCTGGATGCTGCCATGTTCCTGTCTTGATGATAATGGACTGAACCTCTGAACTTGTAAGCCAGGACCAATTAAATGTTGTCCTTATAAGAGTTGCCTTGGTCATGGTGTCTGTTCACAGCAATGAAACCCTAACTGAGACAACTGCCAAATGGTCAAATAAAAAGCTTGTGTCTACTATATTTGGTGTATAATTGTGCGTGCATGTGCACATGTATTTCTCTCTCTCTCTCTCTCTCTCTCTCTCTCTCTCTCTCTCTCTCTCTCTCTCTCTCTTTGTGTGTGTGTGTGTGTGTAGATCAGAGGACAACCTCCAAGAGTTGGTTCTCTCCTTCAGGCTTGGTGCCAAGAGTCATTATCTGCAGAACTTTCTCACCAGTCTTCTCATTCACTATCATAGTGGCCGTCAAGACGTTAAACCATGATTGAAACCCCTGCCGATTTGCTTCTAAGTCCATGTCATCTCAGCATCCACTGAGATTCTCTGCTCACACTGAGCTACTAATAGCCAAGTTCTAATACAGGTTAGAGTCAAAACAGCAAACATCTAAGAGGGCATTAGATTCTGCTTTGTGAAAGATGTTAGAAACACCAAGAAGACCCAGTAGCAGCCAGTCTCTAGGGCTAGAGTCTATTGGATTTATTTACCTAAGTCCAGAAGCTGTGCCAAGGTACTTGGTGGTTGAGTAAGACTGAAGGTCACAAAGGACAGATACTGATACTGTCTATTATTATTATTATTATTATTATTATTATTATTATTATTATTATTATTATTATTTTGAAACAGATTTCCAAAAAAAAAAAAATAAAGGAATGAAACTTACATTAATTAAATTTGGCCAAATATTTTAAACTGAAGAATGCAGATCATCTTCAACATTTTTCAGAGTTGATTGATATTTTGATTATAGAATTGTAAATTCCAAAAATTTCAGCTTCATATAAATACATAATACAAAATTCACAGAAGTACGTTTAGGGCCATTTCAGAAATTGATGGAAATTCTATCAACTCTAGGCCAAGCTTCATTGGATGATTTTTTTCAATGTATTTTTAAAATTAATTCTTTATGAGTTTCACAGAATGTATTTGATAATAGTCACTCTTTACTTCTCTCAGAAATACCTCCCATCTCTGGATCCCCTCTTAACTTTTGTGTGCCCTTATCTTATATAATAACTCACCTAGTGTAATTTGTGCAGTCTGTATAATCCAGGTATTGGGCCATCACTGGAGCATGGTCAATTTACCAGGGGCCACACCCGTAAAGAAAACTGAGGCTCCCAGAAGTTACCAACTCTCAGTAGCTCCTTAGTTAGGGGTGGGAGCTAATGAGCCTCTCTTTGCTCCGTGCTACAATGTTGACTGGCGTGATCTTGTTCAGATCTTGTAACCACAGCTGTTGTGATCATAGTCAAACATATCCAGGAGATACTGTTTCGCTTCTCAACCCCTGGCTCTTAAAGTCTTTCTGCTCCCTCTTCTGTAACTCTCCCTGAGCTTTGGGTTAGGGGTGGGTGACGGATGTGCTGTTTGTGACGGAGCACTCAGCTGACACTGATTCTCTGAACTTTGATCAGCTGTGAGTTTCTGCATTAGCCACCATTCACAGCACCTGACCAGGTCTAAGGGCTTGCACTAATCCATGGATACAGAACTATGAATTTAGATACTATTTTGATACTATGTCACTCAGGATAATAATAGTAGTAGTAGGTTCACCACTGAGGCCCATGAGCTCCACGGGGATGGTCTCTTAGCCAGATTTGCTGTACCTGGCATGTGCTTTGTCCTGTGGAGTGGCTTGAAATCCAATCAGAAAGCATTTAGTTACCACACACATTTGGGTCACTGCTGCACCCATGGAAAGAACTTATTGTAGATCACAGGGTTCACAGTAGGGCAAGACTGTTGATACTCCTCCCCTCCCCCACCAGCGTCCTACATTCCACCTCTGGTTCTATGAAATCTAGAAGGAAACTCCCTGGCTAGTTACTAAATTGATTTCTCCATGTCCTGTGACCAAAAGGTGTGGTGTCTTCAGAATTTTGGGGGCATTGTATGTGTGTATTATATTTGTTTTATCATTAAATTATTATATATAATATTTTATATCATATGATTATAATTATACAAATATAATTTATATAATCTAATAAACCACATGTTATATTTATATAATATATAATATAATATAACATATACTATATAATTTATTATATATCATATTATAGTATATTTATTATAACATGTTATATAAATATATAATATTACTATGTTATATATGACATTATTATATATAAATGAAGTGTGATTTATTACTATATTATATATAATTATATAGTATCATATTTGTGTACTATATGTGTTGTATATTATATATGTATGATGTGTGTGCACCAGTTTGCATAAGTGGTCTGTGCCCATATACAGTAAATGCATGAATCAGAGGAATACATAGGTGTAGGTCCCCTTTGAGTTCTATATTTCTTAAGAGAATATCTGTTTTTGTTGCTCACCATGGCATATGCTAGGTTATCTGGTCCATGGATTCTCTTGTTTGTTTCCCATATTAATGAAAGATCACTTTGATTACAGATACAAGTTACTGGGCCTGGTTTCATGTAGGTTTGGGTGGGGAGTCAAACTTAGTTCCCCATGAACTTTATCCCCACAGCCAGATATCTCCCCAGCCCAAATATATATTAACTATTTCGCTTTGAATTACATTTTACAGATCAAATTTTAGTGATAGTTTTATTGAAAATTGAAGAAGGATAGGTGGGTAGAAGGAAAGTGACCCGGCTATTTATAGCTAAGAGAATTAGAGTATCATGACTTTGGAGATTTTTATGACAGACACAACTGCAAGAACACAGTAAATCTCAGGAAGGCTACAGCTCAGACCTGCCCTGTCAGACAGACAAGGCCTCCTGGGCCAGCTTCCAGGACCCAGTCTTCTCAGCCACACCCATTGCTATGATGCCTTAGGGCCACAGCAGATCTGCACTCATTCTGTTTTTCTCTTTCTGCTACCTTGTTCTCAGCCCCTCCCGTAAAGGAACAACAGTTGAAGCCATCATTAAAATGAGCTACCCTTTGAAAACTCCTTTTATCTGATGGTATTAAAATGTTGTTCTGGAGGAACAGGGTCTACATTTCTTGGCTGTGGTGGCTTTGACTTGCTGGGAGCAATTATATAGAATTAGAAAGAGAATAATTTGGTTATATTTATATTGACAAAAATCCTCTGTTTTTGACACATATTGAAATCTGTCTTTGATGGACCAATAGAGCAATGCCCATGTTTGATTGGGGGTGTGAGATATTCCCAACAAAGATAGCCCAACTTTTACATAACTTCCCCAAAAGATATTCCATGTTCACAAAATAGACATGGATATCAGCTCAATTCCTAGTATATTTTCTTAGACTAATAGAGTTTCCACATATTTGGGTCGGAAAATATCCTACCCTTGTTTAAAGATAGAAAACATCGTTTTCTTCTTTACTGAAGCCTATATGGAAATTTCACCCTCAAACTTCCGACATATGTCTTTCCTGTCAACTCGACTCTGCTTCCTGTCTCTTTTCTCTTGCTGGAGTCCTGTGTGCTCTGAAAGCACGATCTACAGACACATTCACATGCATGTGGGTTTCACCTGTGAAAGCAGAAATCTATTTCAATTATCTTGCAAAAGGATACATATGGCTTGATATGACCTTAGTATTCACTTCCTGAAGGATCTAATAAGTATGTTGATTCAAAATTCGAATGATCAGCTGTTTATATATATACATATATACATATATGTATATGTATATGTGTATGTGTGTGTGCATGTGTGTGTGTGTGTGTGTGTGTGTGTGTTGTGTATGCTTTGCAATTGAAATAAAAGTCCAGTAGCAACTTAGAGGGTCAGCAAACTTCAACTTTCAATATAAATGTAGGCCCTCTTTAGAAAGCAGTTATTGTGCCTGGAAGCATTAGGTTGTAGGTGTTAAGATGATCTGTCTTACAAATAGGTCCATATCTCTGTCACATAAAGGCATCAAAGAGTCACTTAAGAGTCCAGTCCATTTGGACATAAGAGTAAGAAGGTACTTGCTGTGGTGGTTTGAATGAGAAATGGCCCCCGCAGACTCATGTTTGAATGCTTGGCTGATACAGAGTGGCACTGTTAGGTGGCTTGGCCTTATTGAGGAGGTGTGGCCTTATTTGAGGACGTGTGTTACTGTGGGGGGCAGGCTTTCAGGCCTCATATATGCTCAAGCTATGCCCAGTGTGGCACACAGTCTCCTTCTGCTGCCTGTGGATCAAGATGTAGAACTCTTGGCTCCTCCAGAATCATGCCTATTTGTACACTGCCATGCTCCCACCTTGATGATAATGGACTGAGCCTCTGAACCTGTAAGCCAGCCCCGATTAAATATTGTCCTTTATAAGAGTTGCCATAGTCATGGTGTCTATCCACAGCAATAGAACCCAAAGAAAGACACTTGCTTACTCAAACTTCTGATATTTGCCAAGTGGTGTAACGACAAGATCCTAGAGTACTCCAGTTCCTAGGATTTCAGAGTTTAGATTATATTCAGTTGCTTCCTCTGTAGCCATCATAAATCTGGGGGTGGAGGTGGGGATCTGGGAGTGTTTTAGCAACAGCTAAGCCATCAGGCCAGGGAGAGAGCTGGTACTACCTTCTCAGTTTGCTAATAGCTGGCCTGGCTCGGATTGTGTATATTGTCCCAGAGAATGATCTTTTCAAGTCGTAGTAATTAACACAGAGGTTTATTCTCTCTCTTCCTGTCTAACGCACTGGCTTGTAAAGATGATGTTCTGGCATTGGCAATGCAGCTCTGAGTTGAGCTGTGCCTTTGGCCATCCGCTTGTTCTGAGATAAGCAGCCTTTCCAGTTCTCCAGTGTTGTGGCAGTGGCAGTAGCCTCCCACATGCAGGAACCTTATAGAAGTTCAATTATGTTTTGTGTACATTAAAGACAACAACAACAACAACGCCACCACAACAATAACAATAACAATAACAATAACAATAACAATAACAGTAAGTCATTCTTCTGATCAGAGCCTAAACTACCTCCACTGGTCTCCTAGGAAACCAGGGCTTTAAGTAATCAGAATGGCTGACTAATTTATAATCTGCTTGGCAAAACCTCATCAAAGAATTGATAATGTGTTTAGTGTCTAGGGATTTCAAAGGTTGGTCCTTCAACCAAACACTCAATAAAGGTGTTAAAAGTCATGTGTGGTCTGTGCCCTCATTTTCTGGAATCATTGAATTAGTTTTGAAATTCCACCACCACCACCACCACCACCACCACCACCACCACCACCACCACCACCACCACCACCTTCCAACAGCAACAACCACCGGAATGACAAAACAAATTCAAAGCTTACCAAGCAATTTTAACTCTGTATACAATATTTACTAAGAGAAGCAAATAAAACAATGGCTAAGAACCCTTAAGTGAAATAGAGATTATCTTCAGGCGATGTTTTCTTCTTCCATGCTCTAAGTATCTATGCAAATTTAATATGTATATTCATGAGAATGATTACGTTTAACGGCATTATGGTCACTATCAAATAAGATTTCTCTTATACCTGTCAACTCTTTTGAAAACAACAGAGTGTGAAACTCCGGTTATCCTTCCAGACCTGTAAATCTTGTGATTTCCTAGTTGATGGGCCCAAAGAAGGCTCTATGACAACCTCTGGCTTCTAGTTGGCACTTGATCCTTCTGTAGAGCCCATTCTAGCTTTTTCACCATTGAATTGCAGCAGCCCCCCTGACACTTCCCATCTAACACATGGGCTTGTAAAGATGGTGTTCTGACATTGACATGGTCTTGAACTGTGTCTTTGGTATCCATGTATTCTGAGAGGAGCAGCCTTTCCAGTTTCCCAGTGTAGATTATGAACTGATGGCCACAATAGCCTAGCGTTTTGCTATCTACTTGGCTGAGACCTCTTGTGGAGTCAGCTTGATTTTTAACAGCCTCAGGAAGATAGCTGTCCTTCACTGCCAGGGGCAGACATATCTGTCTCAGGAATTTGGATGTTTGCTTCAAAAGGCACCGGTACAGGGCCATTTATAAGAAATGCAATTTCACTGAGAGGGGAGAAAAGGACATGGTTGTAATTGATGAAGGGGAGGCAAAACTCTGCCTTCCCATTCTCTCCTTGTCGACGTGAGTAGATTAAGACAGGATAAGTACACCAAAGGGGCATTAGCTGCGGATTCATTTTCTCGACTTATAAAACCTCTCAAAATAACTTCATAATGAAGACCTCTTCGGCAGACTGTCAGCCTTATTTATCTCTCCTACCTTCACTCTAGATCACAGTCATTTATATACTCTTTGTGGAAGGTGTCACATGTGGTCGCCAGAATCCAACAAGGTGCTATGAATTTACAGAGGGACGTGTCCTTTAAAGGCAACTGAAATGACTGCTTTTATCACGTAAGATGTTTCCCACGAAAATAGCTTTTTGAATTATTTCAGTGATAGACAGACTCAATTTTGGCCTAGCAATCAACATCATTATTTCTCACTGTAAGTAGGAGGGCATGTCTTAAAAAATGGCTTTAAAGTGCAGTGTTCTCTTGTTTTGTGCTGTAAACAGAATCATCAGGAGACTTTGGTAGGCCCTGGATGAAATAAAATGAGGAGAGGGTGGGGCAGTTTTGGGTGTGCCTGACAGGTAGGACAGAAGACCTGGGTGTGGCTGGGTACCAACCGAACTAGTCAGGTGACCTTGGGCAGATCATATCTCCACCCTCGGTATCCTCTCTGCTCCAGCAAGCGTAGGAAAATTGTAATGAAATAAGTATCTTTTGACAACGCTCTGCGCGTCTGTCAGGGACTCCATTCAGGTCTCTCAGAGCTGGAATGAGAAGCCCCCTTCCCTTCGGTTCCCATGGGTTTAATTTTAGATGTGTGGGGCAAGCTATGTGTCATCCTCATCCCTACAATTCAACCCAAGTGACTGAGCCCCTCTGTTCACTCTCTCTCCTCCTTCTCCAGGCCATACTGAGTTCTGCCCAAGGGACCCATGGTCCCCATCTTCATAGACTCCAATCATGCTGGGCATTGTACTTCCCATTGCCCTGGTTCATTCTGTAGATCAGGTACCTAGTTATGTCTGTGTTATCAACCTCCACTACGAAATCTTCACTCTTTACCCATGGTTCTTAATCTGCCCTTTATCCCTCGCTTTTAGATTTTGCATCCAGAGGACCCCTGATGGCTTTCTGCTGAATCTTCTGGGTATAGTGTGGTTTTCCTGTTTGGGGCAAGGTACTTCCTGGCTCTACTGTCCCAAAAGAATACTTCTGTTTCTTAAACTTTAAATTTCCACAATGCTATTCTTCCTTTAACTAGAAGAACCTAGGACATGATGAGAAGACAAAGAATCAGAAGGAAAACAATATCATCTATTAAAGTAATAGCATATCTGTTGGGAAGGTGTTGGTTCCCTGACTCTGGAAACCGCATATATGTTAATGAGAGTTCTGTGGAGGGAACTCTCCTTCCCTTACTTTCCTAAATGAGGAAGGACACAAATATATTATTTAAGTCATGTTGTCCCCGTGGGGCTTCCTAGGTTCTTTTAACATCTATTGGGCAGAACACTAAAGCTCCCAAAGCTAATCCGAACCGCACTGCCCTGTGTCCCCTTCCACCTATCACACTGGAGTAGAAGCTACAGCCAGGAAACCTTACATGTATTGACACGGCTTTGGGTTCAAGCCTCTTTCTATACCATACAACTTCAGGAATGCCTGTTGAACTCCCAGCTCTTAAGTAGACAGTTGACGTCACTATAGTGTTCGGATGTTATTTTAAAAGACGTGGATGGGAAGTCTGGTGCTTCTCTGGTGAGTGTGCATCTGTGGATCTTCATGTACTGGAGCATCTCTCTTCAGAAGGGGGACATGATTCCCACATGTGCACAGAATGAATGGCTTCCTGCAACTCCTTCATGGCCTGAGAATGATGAGGAAACCCTTCTGACCAGTCTAAGATTTTGTTTCAAGGGAAAAGTGTTCTTTGACAACTGTATCTTTTGATTAGAGGAAGGGATCAAGATAAGTGGAATGATATTTACACAGCCGGGACATTTCAATTTTCTTTCTAAATGCTCATGGATTTATCCAAGTTTTATCAAGGGTTTATTAATACACGAGTCTTAAATAGAATTTCACTGATCCAAGAAAATTGTATAATTACAGTGGTTAATGTTTATTGAGAAATTCAGAATCTCAGAGTAGTCTGGAAAAACAATAAATATGCATAAAATGTATAAATATGCATATGCATGTATGTGTGTATACATGTATGTCTTTGATGTATGTCTACACACTACATACTAATATGGCATTTATCCCAATCAGTTGGGGCTGCTATTAAAAAAAATATATATAGGGGGGTTGGGAATTTAGCTCAGTGGTAGAGCACTTGCCTAGCAAGCGCAAGGCCCTGGGTTTGGTCCCCAGCTCCGAAAAAAAGAAAAAAATTATATATAGACTGGGTAGCTTTCTAGAAGATTCTTAAGGCTGGTGATTATGTTCTGGTAAAGGATATTTCAGTTTTCAGAATTTTTTTTTGTAAATTCTTATGTGTTGGGAAGAAAGTAGGAGATGCTCTGGGGTCCCTTCTGTAAGGGCATTATGAGGGCTCTACTGAGAAGACCTATTTACCTCTCAAAGACTCCTAATACCACGACTTGGGGGTTGGGGTTTCAAATGTGAAACTCAAGGGAGACACCAACTATCAGCCCATCCCTCTGTCCATTTATGGCTGCAGCCATAGCACCCAAGAGCTCTTACATTTCCACATCTAATAACACACTTCTGCACAACTGTTAAGTTACACTGTCGGGGAGTTTTTAGAATTTCCACTGTGCCTTCTCTTGCCTCAGGGCCTTCATTGTCTCTAGTTAAAGCTCTACCCCAAATTTAGGGCCCCCCCAAACATAGGACCCCAGAACATAGGATGACAGGAGGCTTTTCTAACTCTTTTCACCTGGCCTTGGTCTCTTTTCCTCTTGGCAGCCCTCTACTATTGTGTTTCCAGGTGTTCACTTTCGTGTCTGTCGTATATGTGTGTGCATGGTTTATGGGACTCTACTCTGCCATCCCCTACTTTATTCTTCTGAGACAGGATCTCTCATTAAACCTGGAGCTAGGCTGATGGCCAGCAAACCGCTATGATCCTACTGTCTCCATCCTTTTCCTGTAGGGGGTTGGTCTGTTGTGCTTGTATTCAAATGCTAAACTCGTACCCCAAGATCTAGTTGCTTCAGATCCTCACTTAGGCCAGCTTTTGTTGTGTAAACCTTAGCCCTCTTCCCCAAGTTATAAAAAGATTGGTTAATAAAGATGCCTACAGCCTGGGCTGGGCAGAAGGGAGTAGGGCAGAGGGAAGGTTCCTGGGTTTTAGGTCTCGGGCAGGACCCAGGAGGAGAGGAGGAGGAAGAAGGAAGAAGTCACCATGGTGTAGGTGAATCGTTAGTATAGGGCCATGAGGGAGGGTCTGTTGGGGTAGGAGGGGCTCAGGAGGAACACGGCAAGTGATATATCGGGATTATTGACAGGGTAATAGACAAAATAGCATAGAGGGTTGGTATCTGCTCAGGTCTAATGCTTTAAGGCTTATTATAAATCTAAAGATTTTCGTGTCTTTTATGTGGGAATTATATGGTCTCGAGGGATAACAATGCCCACCCCCCCTCTAATACTGTCCTCTCAGCACGGGCTCCATCTTTCCTGTCAGCACCAGGGTTACGTGTGGACACACCTGGCTTTTTACCTGAGTGTTGCTTTCCAAACTCAGGGTTTTATGTTTGCATTGTAAGCATATTTTGTCATCGAGTGATTTCTCTAGCTCTGATCTCTCTCTCTCTCTCTCTCTCTCTCTCTCTCCCTTCTTTTCTTCTTCCTTCCTTTCTTTTCTTTCTGTCCTTCTTCCCTTTTCTTTCTTCCTTTCTTCTTCCTTCCCTCCTTCCTTTCTTCCTTTCTTTTCTCTCCTTCCTATCTCGCTTCCTTTTTTCTTTTGGTCTTCCCATTTTTTTTTTAACAGTGGAAATGGATTTCTTGTGTGCCTGTGCAGCGCATATGCATGCACGTACGTGCTTGGCCACTCTTGGAGACTGAGCCCAGCTGTACACGTGGAAAGGCAGGCATTGTGGCAGGCACCTCCTAGCATCTGCTTAGGAGTGAACCCAAGTGCTGATCACCCACCCCATTTGCAATGTCTTAGAGAACAGATCATAGGGAAAGCCTCGTGGAAGGGACTAGACCCTGTCCTCCTTAACAAACACGTTTGTTTCTCCAGAGACACTGTCTGCTTATCCTGCAGCCAGCCTGTTTCCTACTCACTACCAATTAGCATAATTACTATCTCTAGGTCTTGCCCTTCATTGATCCTGGTGGTTAGAGCAGTTTACAGTCAAAGGACACACTGACAGAAGCACTAATGCATTCGCGCCAGGACCTCCGGTGGAACTTTGTTCTTTTCCTTACAATTCCCTTTTTTTCCTGCTTTTGTTTCTAATGATGCTTCCCCTTTCCTTGCTCTCCCAAACTTTGCTGTAGCAGAGATTCAGTATGTTCTTTAGTCCAGGGACAGAGAGTCACGGGAAGATGTTTACAACAAGAGCTCCATTGTGATACAGACGTGAGGGACCTGCCAACATCAGTGTGCACTCCGTAAGCAATCAGCCAGATATTTATTAAATGCCATGGTGGCACCCTACGGAGGGTTAGTTGGGCATTTTTATAATAGAAGGGGTTTGAGACCTGGGGATCCAGGCTCTGAAGACCCTCACCGAGATGCTACTGAGGAAATGAACTAACAATGAGGGAGCTGGCAGTACACCAGTCCGGATCCTGAACTATCATTAAAAAAAGGCATCCGTGAGCATCTAGAAACCAGTGGTCTGAAGTTGTGTCATTGATATAAAGAGGATTAGTTCGAATTCAGGTAAGAAATGAACAAAACCGAGGAATGCATGAACTATTACTAATATATTATCACTGAGAGTGTGCCCCTTATGCATCTTTGAATGCACATAGAATGAACTCTTGGGGACAAAAATCGTGTCAGAAAACTCAGGGGGGCCCTCTGAGGGCCTGTATCTCAGAAGGCCCAGAAGGGCAGGAGGGCAGATGGCTGGGATTTCTCAAGCCAGTTCTGACTGGGTTCTAAAGGCTAATAAGAGTCTGGCTTAGGAGGAATTTGGACAGGCTGGGCGATGCTGTGCAAGGCTGGGCATAGCTTAATAGCGGGGTGTGCCAATCACAGGACCGATGATACACTTACGAGATTCTGAGCCTGGTGAGAGGAGTGCTTTGATGCAGGCATGACAGGAGAAGGCGGTGGAGGACCCCTGCTGTAGGTTCTGCTTCTGTGTTTTCCTGAGTTCATCCTTGGCCAGGCTCCAGCCACGAATGGCGCTGTGACACCTCAGCTCTTCAATTGTCACTCTTCGTTGTTTGGTCACTGATGGGAGTTGGCTCTCGACACCCTTTCTTGTTAGATTTACTCTCCCTGTCACTGGCATCAAAACAGCCGAGTTGAGCTCTTAGCTTATTAAAACCGGGAGAAAAATGCACAGTTTCCCTTTACCAGTAGAGAAGTAGAGAGTGGGTTCAGAGGGCGAAGCACTTGCTGTAGGAGTTTGAGGACTTGAGTTACAGTCCCTAGAAGCCATGTAAAGCCAGGCCAAGTAGCATGTGTTTGCTCTCCTGCTGTTCCTATGATGAGAGGGGAGGTCTCCCTGGGAAACCATGGGTTGGGTACATTGGCATACCCAGTGGCAAAAATAGAGAGGTTCTGTTTCAAGCAAAGTTAAAGGTAAAGCTCAAAACCAAAGGTGTACACACACACACACACACACACACACACACACACACACACACACATACACACACGATGATAGATAGATGGATAGATAGATAGATGGACTTTAGAAAAGAGAATTGGAGGGAAATTTGAATGCTATGATCCATTTGAATGATGGACTAATTTACACTAATTAGCACTTTATTTGGTGATTCACAGGTAGTCATATGCATGAGAAGTAGGCATAGGCTTTATTTTCATTGAATAGATACTTAATATAATGGATATTGATTTTTACCTGCCCACAATACATCCCCTTTCATTTCGTAGAGCAGCTTGACCTTTTCTTGGATAGCCGGCCCCTTCTCAGTTTGACCCCTTGCATTCACTCAGTAGCAGGGACTGCACAAGTCATTCCGAACTGGCCGACCCACATTTTGTGTCTTTCTCAGAGGTCCTGCTTGCTTTAGGAGTTGTTATGGGTTGAGCTGTGTGGGGGTGGTATCTCCGGGACTGTAGGATGTGTTTTATTGGGAACAGATTATGTTTCCTTACAGAGCTGGGCACTACCTCTGAGTCGTACCCATAGCATAGGACATAGGAGGTTTACAGAAGTCAGCAAGTTTTTAAAAGTCAACTAGAATTTTTCCAAAGCGACCAGAATTCTTGTAAGAAGACAATACTTAGGCACCCAAAGAGGAAAGATCATATGTCAACTTAGGCAGACTGTCACCTCCAACCTAAGGCAACCTGGGACTAGGAAAAAAGTGTGTGGGACCTCCCTCATAGTCCTCAGAAGGTAGCGAGAGTTTTGATATCTTGATCTTGAACCTCTGGCTTCTAGCAGCATGAGACCGGGAATCTCTGTGTTCAAGGCACCTAGCATGTGGTTCTTGGTGGTATACAGTCTAGCAAACTAATGTAGAGATCAAGGAACTCAAAAGAAGCCATTGTGAACTCAGGCCAGGACTTTCAATGAAACAAGTGGAAAAGTCAAGATCTACTTTCCCTTCTAGCTGTGGGGAAATAAGAATGTAACTGCCAGGGCTTCTACATAAACCAAACATGTAGAGACAGTACGGGGAGACAGAGACTGAGGCTGACTGAGCAAGCTGGGGTCTTAGTGACATGTTGGGGCCACAAGTTTAAAGCATTTTCAAGTAGCTCCCAGATTTTGAGCTTTTCATTATATTGGACAGTCAAGTCTCTGTTTTCGCTTCCTTCAAGCTAAGAGACCCTATGAGTGCTCAAAAAGTCCCTGCAGAAAGTTCTTAATTAACTTGGGAACTGATCAGCTGTGTGAACCCCAGCTGGTTCCTATTACCGAATGATTATGGCAGCCAACAGTGAAAGGAAGTAGTTTTGCTCTATGAATTCTTGATTATAACTACAAAGTGTTTTACCGACACGGACCGGAAACTCCTTCAGAGCAGTCATCACAGACACGCACAGTGACATGAGAAGAATATCTGTTCAATATCAAGGTGTGATATTAAATAGAATCATTCAAATATCACTGTCACGAGTCAAATCTATTTTCGCATTGACTGCTGACATTCTCTTCATGTTATTCTCAAATGGTGCCCTAGGAGACAGATACTTCTTTAAAAGATGCCTTTATAAATGTCACTTAACACTAAGAAATAAAAACTTCAGGGTGTTTCACTTTGAGTTCATGAATAGCAGACTATTTCTACAGTTTCTACCGTGGACCATTGCATAACTATACTGAGGAAGCCCCTATTCCCCTTTGAGAGGAAGAGTTCATTGATGCTGGCAGTGGGATGATTCTGTAGAGGTGTGCAGGCATTGGAGGAGTTCCTGAAAGGCCAGATTGGGGCTATAAGTCTCCATATAATTGAGGATCACCAGTGAAAACCTGGCCCAGGATAGTCATGACCCCGAGTGATTACCATCTGTTGATTATTGGTCTCCATCCAATTCTTTGGCTGGACTCCACATTAAAGAGGCTATGCACATATATTAGCATCAGAATAATTAACCACAATGGCATCTGTGCCAAGGAGAGAATGAATGGGTCATTTAAAGCACATTGTCCATTCACGCCTAAAGGTGACCTCTGTGATTATTGTGGGGCAATCTCTTAGAGACTTTGCCTGATTTGGAGTAAGAATTAAACTTGCTGCATTCTGTGAGATATCTGTCTGTCTGTCTGTCTGTCTATCTATCTATCTATCTATCTATCTATCTATCTATCTATCTATCTTCATTGTGTTCTTAATATAGTATATACACATAAACATACATACAATTTAATATACACACATATATTATACGCACATATATTGTTTCATTAATTATTTTTGATCGAGGATGTGCTTTATCGAAAAGTGATATAAAGCACCTTGTACAGTCACATCGATCTTCTAAGTTTTATTTGAAAATAAAAACAAAAATAAAAGAAAGAGGGAAAATTGCAAAACCAAAAATCAGACGGTAGCGAGCTTAGTGTGCATCATTACAGCAGTAGGGACGGTGACTCGGAGGTAGAGTTCTTGCCTACTGCATGATCAGGTCCTGGGTTCCATGTCCAGCACTACAGAACAACAGCATGCCCTGCAGTCCCACAGTTCTGCTTGTAGTTAGCTTTCCATACAATGAAAGGGAGAACCTGGTCAGCGACAGAACTCATCTCCTGTATCTGTATATCTCCTGTATCCTGTGCCATCACATAGGAGATGAAGGAACTCACAAAACCCCCATTAACTCCAGGACAGGAAAGCTGTCTGAGACGGGGACAGACAGGACTTTCCCGTGCTCTGCCTCTAGTGCTAGGAGGATCTAAAGACAAAGATCACAGCTCTGCTCCTTGGCAGGGTCTTCGTCCCACATCTCCATCTTGTCCACTCTCAGCACAGTTTCTTTTCTAATATTATAGAAGCAACACATTTTCCCCAGCCCTCACTGTGAGCCTGCTCTCTTTCGGTTGCTTTACCTGCCTTCTCCAGCCCACCACAGCATACCGGTGCGCCCGTGTGTGCCTGTGTGTGTATGTGTGTGCGTGTGTGCATGCATTGCACTTATGTGCTTGTGTGGGTATGTGTGCCTGTGTGCAAGTGTGTTTGTGTGCACATGCATGGGGTACATGTGTGCCTTTGTGTGTACTTGTATGTACTCACGTGCTCTTGTGTGTCTGTCTGTGTACTTGGGTGTACTCAAGTGGACTCATGGGAGCACATGTGTGTCTCTGTGGGTGTGAGGGGATAGCCAATATTATTGCCCTTTCCAGATGAAGTCAGATGAAGTAGGGATGATACAGCTTGGGAGAAGGTGAATCAGACCCCCAACCCCCATCTGTTCTTACCTGTGTCAATCTGCAGCTTTCAAAGAGAATGCTGAAGGGGAACTAAGGAAGTGTCTCTAGTTTCGGATACCTCTGGAAAGCACTGGGGTGTTTTTGATGATTCTGTTAATCTTGTTAAGAGATCATGTGTGGAGTTGTACATCATGTTTATCTCACCACACAGAGGCCCAGGCGATGTCTCATTAAGTTTTAACACATTCAAACGTGGAGCATCTGCCGCTCAAGTTTAGCATGTGAGAAACTGAAGGATGTCGCACATGTAGAAGTCTGGCCATGACGGAGCCTGGCTGACCATCCACCACATAGACTAGGTGTGCCCGTAGAACTGGTACTGCATACTTAGCTTTACTCAGAGAGAGGAAAGTGACCGAGGCAGCAGCACAGCCAATGTCCTGTAATTATGGCAGAGTGAACCAGTAGAATTTCAGGTTTGTTTTACAAAGGATGCTGCAGGAAAACCGGGAGTCTAAAAACTGACAACAGAGCTACTGGTTTTGAGGTACACCAATACACCAAAACGAGTTGTGAGTGGTCTGTCTGGGAAAAAGTGCCACAACTTAAAAAGGTAGAGATGAATATAGCATTGAGTTCTGTAACTATACAGTAAGGAACACACACACACACACACACACACACACACACACATCAGTCATATACATGTGCACTCCCACACAGACACATATGTATACACACACAGAAATACACACACATCATTCACATACATGTGCACTCCCACACAGACACACATGTGTACACACACAGAAATACACACACACACACACACACACACACAGCCACCATAGACACACATAAACACTGAGGCATATACAGAGACACACAAAGACACCATACACACGCAGACACCATAAACAAGTGTACACACACAGAGGCACTGTACATACACATAACCCCACACACGCAGTCACACACAAGACAGATACACACTTATTCATACACACACAGACAAATACACACATGCACACACAGACACAGACACCATTTACACATAAACATGGAGGCACATATACACATATACACATGTCTACAGAGACACAGATATGCACATATTTTCACATACACACACAGCTACAGAGACACACGCACACCACAGTATGTATATATTGCCCTCCACACCATTGCCACCTGTTTAATGTGTATCTTCTCCATGTTGGGCATGATCCCTGTGGGATCCCAGGTCCAGCTTGCAGAACACCTGATATGGTGACATGTGAGTGCACATTTGTACCCAGGAAGGTGATGAGATAGCCAGGAGTGGTTAGATGTAGGGGGAGAAGGCTAGAGTCCTTCTGCAAGAACCTCGCTAAGCTGAGGGCAGACCACGGTAATGGCAGCTGGAAAGACTTAGTTCTATCTAGTCCCTTGAGGATCCTGGTATCCTAACAAGTGTGTTTCCATGCAGTGGGAGCCAAGACCAAGGGATCTGCTCGCAGATGCTTTAATGATGGTAATGGGGAGGTAATTCTCACCCTCCCACCGGCTGACTTAATTACATGCACATCCATCTTCCTTGCTAATCTCATCTTCAGTTATCTTTCCTTCCACTCGAAGCCTAGTTTAAAGGCTTTCCTGTTGCTCCCACCTCCTCCGGAGGTTTTCCCAATGATATTTCTTTCCTGTTTCCCTTTGTCAGTCTCCACCAGTACTTGCTCCTTTACTGCCTATTTCTTGAATAATTGTTATCTTAACGATAGTTTTCCTATTCCAGCACTTGATGAGCCCGAGTGGCGCCGAGGCAGGAGGGTCTAGAGTCAGCCGAGAGACTGTTTCTCAGAACACAAGTGGGAAACCCAAACACCTACAATAAATGCTCAGCTCACTCACATTACTTTTCCATTCCAGCTCCTTGATCGCTGAGCGTTTTGCTGCCATGCCCTTAGCTGCACACGGGAGCTACTCGGAAAGTTTTATGGGCCTGAGATGCAGACGGATGGACTTCTGGTAGGTTTTGAAGATCCCGGGGTGACTGTAATGTGTAGCCAAGGTCTATTTGCTTTTTAAAGCCATTTGATCTTTGGCTTACGATTGCTTTAATTCTCAAGGATTTCTCTGACTTAACTCATCCATGGTATATGCACAGAATTCCCCAACTATTTTTCAGTTTGCTTTAGTGATCATTTGGAAATGGTCTTACCGTTGACTTCTGGATGTGGGTTCCATTGCCCTGACCTTAACACTTACTACCCAGCAGTTCTATTTCTTCCCACATTACAATGGGACTGTCATGTTAAGGACACACTCCCTGTCCGCCATTTGGGAAGTAAAGAGAACCAAGAGGGTCACTCTTCCCTTCCCCCATCCTTCTCCCATCAAATCCAGAAGGACCCTCTCTGACATTTTCCTCCCTTCTACTCCAAGGAGCCTCTAACAACGCAGTCCTTTCTACCCTCATGGGAAGGAATATCACTCAGAGCTGCCAAGAATTTGAGCAAATGTATGTTGCTCAGTTTATCAGCATGAGAGCATTCCCTTCTGTCCTCCGATCACATTCCATGAGCCTCTCCATGAGCGCCCACAGATTTTGCAGTTTATTTGGTGTTCATTTTGGAAGGCTCCATGTCATGTGAAACTTTGGCCAACTATATGCTCCTTCCTTGTTAACATGACTGTTAGATGGGCTGCTAAAGCCCTGTCATGGGTGAGGAACGGATGGTGATTTCCTCAGTAAAGGACTCCATTTGACAGTCATCCAAGTCATAACAGAGGGTGCCATGATCACCATTGTGCTACAGCAGAGGATTCCAACCTGTGAGTCATCATCCCTTTGGGTATCAAACAACCCTCTCAATCTCTTTTATGGGTCACCTAAGACCATCAGAAAACACAGTTATTTATGTCTCAGTTACAAAGTAGCAATGAAAATAATTTGATGGTTGGGGATCGCAGTGTTAGGAAGGTCGAAAACCACTGTCTTAGCGACTTGCATTGTCTACCTCCCAGTAAGCCTGTTCAGAATACAAAAATTAGATGGTCTGACTCAACGTTTGACCCTGTAGCTAAGGCTCCTGGGAGAGGTTTTCATAGTTAGCCTTCATGATCTCCAGATTGACCCTTTTACATTTATCTTCTCTCTTGCTTTAAAGTAAAATGGGCTCTCTGCTCCCAAAACCCGTGGGAGAGAGACCTCACCGCCTGGTCAGGTGGGCACTCCTGAGGCTGCAGAGCAGAAGAGATCACCAACACTGCCCACCCCTGCCCACATCCCTGGCCCAAGAGGAAACTGTATAAGGCCTCTGGGCTCCCGTGGGAGAGGGCCCAGGAGCGGCAGGAGCCCTGCCTGAGACACCGCCGGAACCTGAAGGAAACAGACCGGATAAACAGTTCTCTGCACCCAAATCCCGTGGGAGGGGGAGCTAAACCTTCAGAGAGGCAGACACGCCTGCGAAACCAGAAGAGACTGCTCTCTGCACATTACTGATTCCAGAGGAAAACACGAGGCCATCTGGAACCCTGGTGCACGGAGGCACCCGAAAGAGGCGGCGCAGATCTTCCCGGTTGCTGCCACCGCAGAGAACCCGTGGGGAGCACCCCGCGAGCGAACTTGAGCCTCGGGACCACAGGTAAGACCAACTTTTCTGCTGCGAGTGACCTGCCTGGTGAACTCAAGACACAGGCCCACAGGAACTGCTGAAGACCTGTAGAGGGGCAAAACTACACACATGAAAGCAGAACACTCTGTCCCCATAACTGGCTGAAAGAAAACAGTAAAACAGGTCTACAGCACTCCTGACACACAGGCTTATAGGACAGTCTAGCCACTGTCAGAAATAGCAGAACAAAGTAACACTAGAGATAATCTGATGGCGAGAGGCAAGCACAGGAACACAAGCAACAAAAACCAAGACTACATGGCATCATCGGAGCCCAATTCTTCCACCAAAACAAGCATGGAATATCCAAACACACCAGAAAAGCAAGATCTAGTTTCAAAATCATATTTGATAATGATGCTGGAGGACTTCAAGAAAGACGTGAAGAACTCCCTTAGAGAACAAGTAGAAGCCTACAGAGAGGAATCGCAAAAATCCCTGAAAGAATTCCAGGAAAACACAATCAAACAGTTGAAGGAATTAAAAATGGAAATAGAAGCAATCAAGAAAGAACACATGGAAATAACCCTGGATATAGAAAACCAAAAGAAGAGAAAAGGAGCTGTAGATACAAGCTTCACCAACAGAATACAAGAGATGGAAGAGAGAATCTCAGGGCAGAAGATTCCATAGAAATCATTGACTCAACTGTCAAAGATAATGTAAAAGCGGAAAAAAGCTACTGGTCCAAAACATACAGGAAATCCAGGACTCAATGAGAAGATCAAACCTAAGGATAATAGGTATAGAAGAGAGTGAAGACTCCCAGCTCAAAGGACCAGTAAATATCTTCAACAAAATCATAGAAGAAAACTTCCTAACCTAAAAAAGAGATACCCATAGGCATACAAGAAGCCTACAGAACTCCAAATAGATTGGACCAGAAAAGAAACACCTCCCGTCACATAATAGTCAAAACACTAAACGCACAAAATAAAGAAAGAATATTAAAAGCAGTAAAGGAAAAGGTCAAGTAACATATAAAGGCAGACCTATCAGAATCACACCAGACTTCTGCCAGAAACTATGAAGGCCAGAAGATCCTGGACTGATGTCATACAGACCCTAAGAGAACACAAATGCCAGCCCAGGCTACTGTATCCTGCAAAACTCTCAATTAACATAGATGGAGAAACCAAGATATTCCATGACAAAACCAAATTTACACAATATCTTTCTACAAATCCAGAACTACAAAGGATAATAAATGGTAAAGCCCAACATAAGGAGGCAAGCTATACCCTAGAAGAGGCAAGAAACTAATCATCTTGGCAACAAAACAAAGAGAAGAAAAGCACACAAACACAACCTCACATCCAAATATGAATATAACAGGAAGCAATAATCACTATTCCTTACTATCTCTCAACATCAATGGCCTCAACTCCCCAATAAAAAGACATAGATTAACAAACTGGATACGCAACGAGGACCCTGCATTCTGCTGCCTACAGGAAACACACCTCAGAGACAAAGACAGACACTACCTAAGAGTGAAAGGCTGGGAAACAACTTTCCAAGCAAATGGTTGGAAGAAGCAAGCTGGAGTAGCCATTCTAATATCAAATAAAATCAATTTTCAACTAAAAGTCATCAAAAAAGTTAAGGAAGGACACTTTATATTCATCAAAGGAAAAATTCACCAAGATGAACTCTCAATCCTAAATATCTATGCCCCAAATACAAGGGCACCTACATATATAAAAGAAACCTTACTAAAGCTCAAAACACACATTGCACCTCACACAATAATAGTAGGAGATTTCAACACCCCACTCTCATCAATGGACAGATCATGGAAACAGAAATTAAACAGAGACGTAGACAGACTAAGAGAAGTCATGAGCCAAATGGACTTAACGGATATTTATAGAACGTTCTACCCTAAAGCAAAAGGATATACCTTCTTCTCAGCTCCTCATGGTACTTTCTCCAAAATTGACCATATAATTGGTCAAAAAACGGGCCTCAACAGGTACAGAAAGATAGAAATAATCCCATGCGTGCTATCGGACCACCACGGCCTAAAGCTGGTCTTCAATAACAATAAGGGAAGAATGCCCACATATACGTGGAAATTGAACAATGCTCTGCTCAATGATAACCTGGTCAAGGAAGAAATAAAGAAAGAAATTAAAAACTTCTTAGAATTTAATGAAAATGAAGGTACAACATACCCAAACTTATGGGACACAATGAAAGCTGTGCTAAGAGGAAAACTCATAGCGCTGAGTGCCTGCAGAAAGAAACAGGAAAGAGCATATGTCAGCAGCTTGACAGCACACTTAAAAGCTCTAGAACAAAAAGAAGCAAATACACCCAGGAGGAGTAGAAGGCAGGAAATAATCAAACTCAGAGCTGAAATCAACCAAGTAGAAACAAAAAGGACCATAGAAAGAATCAACAGAACCAAAAGTTGGTTCTTTGAGAAAATCAACAAGATAGATAAACCCCTAGCCAGACTAGCGAGAGGACACAGAGAGTGTGTCCAAATTAACAAAATCAGAAATGAAAAGGGAGACATAACTACAGATTCAGAGGAAATTCAAAATATCATCAGATCTTACTATAAAGCCTATATTCAACAAAACTTGAAAATCTGCAGGAAATGGATAATTTCCTAGACAGATACCAGGTACTGAAGTTAAATCAGGAACAGATAAACCATTTAAACAACCCTGTAACTCCTAACAGAATAGAAGCAGTCATTAAAGGTCTCCCAACCAAAAGGAGCCCAGGTCCAGACAGTTTTGTGCAGAATTCTATCAGACCTTCATAAAGACCTCATACCAATATTATCCAAACTATTCCACAAAATTGAAACAGATGGAGCACTACCAATTCCTTCTATGAAGCCACAATTACTCTTATACCTAAACCACACAAAGACCCAACAAAGAAAGAGAAACTTCAGACCAATTTCCCTTATGAACATCGGCCAAAATACTCAACAAAATTCTGGCAAACCGAATCCAAGAGCACATCAAAACAATCATCCACCATGATCAAGTAGGCTTCATCCCAGGCATGCAGGGATGGTTTAATATACGGAAAACCATCAACGTGATCCATTATATAAACAAACTGAAAGAACAAAACCACATGATCCTTTCATTAGATGCTGAGAAAGCATTTGACAAAATTCAACACCCCTTCATGATAAAAGTCCTGGAAAGAATAGGAATTCAAGGCCCATACCTAAACATAGTAAAAGCCATATACAGCAAACCAGTGGCTACCATTAAACTAAATGGAGAGAAACTTGAAGCAACCCCACTAAAATCAGGGACTAGACAAGGCTGCCCACCCTCTCCCTACTTATTCAATATAGTTCTTGAAGTTCTAGCCAGAGCAATCAGACAACAAAAAGGAGGTCAAGGGGATACAGATCGGAAAAGAAGAAGTCAAAATATCACTATTTGCAGATGATATGATAGTATATTTAAGTGATCCCAAAAGTTCCACCAGAGAACTACTAAAGCTGATAAACAACTTCAGCAAAGTGGCTGAGTATAAAATTAACTCAAATAAATCAGTAGTCTTCCTCTACACAAAAGAGAAACAAGCCGAGAAAGAATTTGGGAAACGACACCCTTCATAATAGACCCAAATAATATAAAGTACCTCGGTGTGACTTTAACCAAGCAAGTAAAAAGATCTGTACAATAAGAACTTCAAGACACTGAAGAAAGAAATTGAAGAAGACCTCAGAAGGTGGAAAGATCTCCCATGCTCATGGATTGGCAGGATTAATATAGTAAAATGGCCATTTTTACCAAAAGCGATCTACAGATTCAATGCAATCCCCATCAAAATACCAATCCAATTCTTCAAAAGAGTTAGACAGAACAATTTGCAAATTCATCTGGAATAACAAAAAACCCAGGATAGCTAAAACTATCCTCAACAATAAAAAACTTCAGGGGAATCACTATCCCTGAACTCAAGCAGTATTACAGAGCAATAGTGATTAAAAACTGCATGGTATTGGTACAGAGACAGACAGATAGACCAATGGAATAGAATTGAAGACCCAGAAATGAACCCACACACCTATGGTCACTTGATTTTTGACAAAGGAGCCAAAACCATCCAATGGAAAAAAGATAGTATTTTCACACATGGTACTGGTTCAACTGGAGGTCAACATGTAGAAGAATGCAGATTGATCCATGCTTATCACCCTGTACAAAGCTTAAGTCCAAGTGGATCAAGGACCTCCACATCAAACCAGACACACTCAAACTACTAGAAGAAAAACTAGGGAAGCATCTGGAACACATGGGCACTGGATAAAATTTCCTGAACAAAACACCAATGGCTTATGCTCTAAGATCAAGAATGGACAAATGGGATCTCATAAAACTGCAAAGCTTCTGTAAGGCAAAGGACACTGTGGTTAGGGACAAAATCGGCAACCAACAGATTGGGAAAAGATCTTTACCAATCCTACAACAGATAGAGGCCTTATATCCAAAATATACAAAGAACTCAAAAAGTTAGACCGCAGGGAGACAAATAACCCTATTAAAAATGGGGTTCAGAGCTAAACAAAGAATTCACAGCTGAGGAATGCCGAATGGCAGTGAAACACCTAAAGAAATGTTCAACATCGTTAGTCATCAGGGAAATGCAAATCAAAACAACCCTGAGATATCACCTCACACCAGTGAGAATGGCTAAGATCAAAAACTCAGGTGACAGCAAATGCTGGCGAGGATGTGGAGAAAGAGGAACACTCCTCCATTGTTGGTGGGATTGCAGACTGGTACAACCATTCTGGAAATCAGTCTGGAGGTTCCTCAGAAAATTGGACATTAAACTGCCTGAGGATCCAGCTATACCTCTCTTGGGCATATACCCAAAAGATGCCCCAACATATAAAAAAGACACGTGCTCCACTATGTTCATCGCAGCCTTATTTATAATAGCCAGAAGCTGGAAAGAACCCAGATGCCCTTCAACAGAGGAATGGATACAGAAAATGTGGTACATCTACACAATGGAATATTACTCAGGTATAAAAAACAACGACTTTTATGAAATTAAATGGGCAAATGGTTGGAACTGGAAAATACATCCTGAGTGAGCTAACCCAATCACAGAAAGACACACATGGTATGCACTCATTGATAAGTGGCTATTAGCCCAAATGCTTGAATTACCCTAGATGCCTAGAACAAATGAAACTCAAGATGGATGATCAAAATGTGAATGCTTCACTCCTTCTTTAAAAGGGGAACAAGAATACCCTTGGCAGGGAAGAGAGAGGCAAAGATTAAAACAGAGACTGAAGGACACCCATTCAGAGCCTGCCCCACATGTGGCCCATATATATACAGCCACCCAATTAGATAAGATGGATGAAGCAAAGAAGTGCAGAAGTGTAGATCGCTCCTGAGAGACACAGCCAGAATACAGCAAATACAGAGGCGAATGCCAGCAGCAAACCACTGAACTGAGAATAGGACCCCGTTGAAGGAATCAGAGAAAGAACTGGAAGAGCTTGAAGGGGCTCGAGACCCCATATGTACAACAATGCCAAGCAACCAGAGCTTCCAGGGACTAAGCCACTACCTAAAGACTATACATGGACTGACCCTGGACTCTGACCTCATAGGTAGCAATGAATATCCTAGTAAGAGCACCAGTGGAAGGGGAAGCCCTGGGTCCTGCTAAGACTGAACCCCAGTGAACTAGACAGTTGGGGGAGGGCGGCAATAGGGGGGGGTGGGGAGGGAACACCCATAAGGAAGGGGGGGGGAGGGGATGTTTGCCCGAAACCGGAAAGGGAATAACACTCAAAATGTATATAAGAAATATTCAAGTTAATAAAAAAAAAAAAAAAAATAAAATGGACCATGGCACTTGCCTGCTTTAAGCTCACCATGGAGTTCTATTCTCTTGTCATTGATTAAAAAAAAAAAAATAAATGTCAGGCTCCCAAAAGGGAGCCATGTAGCTATCATCATAGGGCTTCTGCTGCTTTTTCAGGCTTACCATACCTCCCGCCGTACTTCATGTCTGGCAGCAGCATGCTCTGTGTAATTCTGGCCCAGCTCTCTGGCACTGCCCTCACCATGTGTCTAACCACTCATTATCTCATTGTCTTCAGCCTGAGCTGATGCAATAGACCCCAATACCGAGTGGTCCCGACAAATTGGCCTGGTGAATAACAGAGCTAATAGTCAACTCCTTCCAGGCAGCATGGCCATATCGGACAGCTAATTTCCAAACGACTTTTCTAGAGGGATTGACAAAGGCAGTCAAGGATGAGAGGAAAATCTAGAGCACAGTGATCCTCACACCCTAGAGTCAGAGTATGGGGTCTGGGATCAAGAGTGGGGAGGTGAGGGGTGAGGGGTGGGAGTTAGGGGTGGGTGCAGGTGGGTGCTATAACTACCCTCATAAGCAGGCTTTGCTCTAAGCACCCAGGGTTCTCCTTCAGGTGTAATTTTGTGCCTTATAAGAAATCATTTCTTTTAGACAAGTTCAGTGCCGTGTACGAGTTTCATTACAGACAAACAGAAGGCGATAAAGCTCCCCAGAGACAAAATAATAACAGGAAGATGTTCTTAGATATGGTCCAGCTCGGCAGTTGATTAAGGACTGTATTTAATCCAGAAGGGAAATGGTTTAAGCACCCACATTCTCTGAATTAGGAGGTTGATGATTTACCAGGAGAAGCCTAACGGATAAAAGAGTTGTAGGGAGAGGTATCTCCCGGGAACAAAAGGAAATGACTTCTGTTTAATATTTAGTGTGTTTTTCCTATCATTTTTAGGGAATGATTTCTTAGGAGATAATTTGATTTCCAGGAGGCGGATGGCCATATTGTGGCCTTGTGGTGGCGCCTTCTATGAAATACTTGTTCCACAGTAACACGCAGGGATGTCTGTTTTTCTGGGCTAGACCTCTCCTTGTTTGCTAGCAACACAGCCAGGAAACTTTGGAATCGCCCTCTATTGGTTGAGTAACGGGTGAGAGCTGCTAATTGCTAATACATTAATTAAATTCTGTGCATTCTTGATTCAAGAAGCCATACTAATAAAAGTTCATCTTTATACGACCACTTCCAGATATTAAGGACCAGACTGTTAGGATTATTTGCACGCGCATTTCCGACAGCCAGTTTAGGCTGCTCTAATGGTAGCGAGTAATTAACACATGCATCTTTAAAAAAAAACTTCTGAGAAAATGTTTTAATTAAAAAACAAAATTCTTCCTTTGGCTTAACCATTCAGAATTAAGCATAGGCTGTGCATGGAAACAGCTACTTAGCCCGAGTTAGGGTTTTTTTGTTGCACATTCTCTGTCCACAAGATGGCAGTAAGTGTTTCTGAGATGATTTGGGTCTTTTGTGTGTGAATGTGGGTGTGTGAATGTGGGTGTGTGAATGTGAGGGGGTAAACATTTTTGCTCTAGAAGTAAAAAAAAAAAAAATTATTTTTCCGTTGTTTTATATGTTCATGTCAACTAAACCCAGTGGCGTATAATTAGTTTTAAATGCTTTCGAGGAGACAGTTACATTGTTGATCACAACAATTAAGTTGAGCACCGTCATAGAATGGTATAACCGGGTTCCGCCTCAACTATGAATAGAAAAAAAAATGAAGAAAAAAGGTTAGTATTTGGTTTTAAGAAATGACAAAGTTCTGTCTTTATTGGCTAGGAACTTGCATTTGCAGAGGTTCATGTCAAATCCTTAGGTGGGCGAATGCCATATATAAAAGTTTTGAATATAGCATATGAGATATGCTAGAACCTTCTCTCTATGAAGGTTTAGGTCATCAGAGAATATCAATGTAAACTCACCCAGTCATTACCCAGCCAATGGGGGACATAACCGAGTGATGGACAAGGAGCTGAGCCACTGACATGTAGGTTATTTTTAGCGGAGGGGAAGCACAGAGGGTGTTTTGGAAAGCAGGACTTGCAACATTCGCCCTGGAGAACAAGTGGGCTCCAGTTCTGTCTGCCCCGTGTGTGTAGGTGTGGGAATACATCTCGGTGCGGGGGATTGGGGGAGAAGAGCAGCCAGGATATACAATCAGTGTGCTTGCTTGTAAAAGTAGTCCGTGGCAGAGAGTGAACCTGCCTGCTGAATGCTAGGCTTAGAAGTTTGGTTTTATTTGGAAAGCGATGAAGGACCCCTGAAGAGTTTTGCACTAAGCAGTCTCCAGGCGGTGGACTAGAAAGAACAGCTTGGAATGGTCACGACCAACATGAAGTCCTAACACTAGGATCATTGACTTCATCTCTTTGGGTCGCTCTCCTCGATAAGAACAATAGTATAAGAGAGTTGGAATAGGTGGTTTCTTCCCATTTCCAAACCCCACAGGGATGGCCAGGAGACCCACCAGGGGGCAGAGAAAGGGCAACGGATGCAGACAGAAGCCAGGCAGGTGGCACCTGGCCTTGGACTGAGAAATGAATGGAGAGCCCTTGGCAAGGAGGGGAGAGGGATGATGGAAAAGAAGATCATTTCGCCCAGCTGGTTGCCTAGAAAGACAATTGGCCCTCAGTAGGGAGAGTCATGCCAGCCATGGAAGACTGTATTTGCAGTCTAGACTCCACTGCAACGCTACACTATTCGGTCTACCATATTATGTATTAGTCGGCATTATTTGTAGCGTTAAACATGTTTGAAGCATAATAACAGTGTTCTGAGGTTTACATAAATTATCTGCAGATACCCAAATGACTTTTATGGGTTTATGTCCGTTCCTCTGTCCTACCTGAACCTAGTCATTGTCAGAGAAGGAAAGGGACTCTTCAACAAACACAAGGTTAAAATGAAAGCAATAGAAGATATTCCTTGTATGGAAAGCTGGCACGGTGGACCCCTCTCCTGGGCTGGGCAGTAAGTTACTGTCGTCTAGTGGTCAAGCAGGAAGCTCAAGCCATCTTGTGTGCCCCACCAGTTACAGGCATGCAGAAGAAAACATGGAAGAAACCCATGACAGAAATCATTGTCAAGGATCAGTCTGCTGCCTCAAAGTGCTCCGACCTATCCTCACAGGAGAAGCAATGCCGAGGTTGAGGATTTTTCCTTACCAAGTTCAGATGAGACAGTTGAGTGCAAGGGACAAATGTGAAGTTATCAAATAGTAATCAGAAAATGACTCCAAAAAAAAAATGCAATTTCCAGAACTGTCACAGAGCAAGCTTGGACAGTCTCAGGCTAATCTCCTGGCTCATAACATTGCACAGTGACAACTGATGCCCAAAGGGTGAGTGATGGGGGGAAGGGACCCTGATACTCTGCCAAATGATCAGATTGAAGTCTGTTTGATGCCGTTTGGTGCTGAGCATGGACTGTGAGGTGCGTACTTCCGTTCAGTGTGCTGAATGTTCAACTGTCAGCTTTGTACACCTTTGACCTTTCTTCATGAACAGCCATTTAATAAATAACAAACAAGTGTATGTATTGTAAAGGCAGGAATCTCCACTCCTGACCAAATAAAGCTGAAGCCCTCCTAACTGGGTTAAATTCTTTTGTATGTAACCATAATGTATAGTACATTGCTGGCACTCTGGCCATTTTCAGCTCTACAGGACTACATTTGGAACTGGAAGGATCTGCATTTGATCTCCAAACCTTTCAGAAATTTCTGAACCTTCTCTGAGAGTCTGAGACCAACATCAGCTTGAAGACAAATATAAAAGGTGTCATTAAAACTTGGGATGATCACCACACATTCCCTTCATTAAAAAAATAGTATTTAGTGTTTGCGTGCATGCATGCATGCATGCATGCATGTTGCGTGCATAAATCAATGTGTGAGCATTCATAAATCAGTGTGTGCATGTGTGCATGTGTTTGTAATGTACATGTAGAAGGCAGAGGAGACAGCTTTGAGGAGTTGGTTCTCTCTTTCCAGCTTACATTGGTTCTGGGGATTAAACTCATGCTGTAAGGTTTGTGGGCAAACAACTTTACCCATTGAAACCTCTTGTTGACCCCCATAATGATGATGATGATGATGATGATGATGATGATGATGATAATGGTTTGAAGTATTTCTTTAGTAGCAACAATATAAAGGTATTGTCTAATTTCTCGTTCTCCTTTATTTTGAAATCTGTTTCTTCTTATTTAAATACTCATGAAAGGCAAGTGTCAGTTAAAAGCAGTGCTTTGTCAAATGTGGTGGGCATCAGAAAAGACAGTACAAATGTACGTGAGGAAGAAGGCACAGAAGGGACTCTCAGAGGTCAGAATCAAGGGCTAAATATTAATTTTAGAAAGCCAGACGAGAAAAAACTTGGCTTGCTTTGATATTCTGCCTTTGGATCAAATGTCCTGAGCCCAGTTTTCCTTTAGTTCTCAACCCGTTGAGGCCACCACATGCCTTAGGAGGTTGCCTTCTTTGCTTTGTCTCTATCCTGCCTGAGTATCACCACACAGAAACCATGCCTTCACGATTTTACCCCAGCACCTATTTTGCCAGATGCTCGTGGGGCATATTGGCCTAGGTTTTGCAAATCAGAGAATCAGTCATTGTATCTCCATCATAGTTTCCATGTGTTTGCAGATTCATACTCAGTATAACAAAATAACATCATACTAACACAACACATAGTAGGACGGTGCATTCGATGTCGCATAGTCAGTCTAAATAAGAGTCATAGTGTGAATAATTTTCGTTTCCCAGTTTTTCTTCTTTTCTTCCCCTCTTCTTTTTTTCCTACGCTTTGTCTGTTAACTCCAAGGCATAAAGTTACAGATTGTTTAGGATAACTCTTGTTTCTCCCATATCCTGGACAAGATTGTTATGGTTCTTGTCTATGAACACTGAGAGGGACACATCACACCTCCACTTGCCTATCTTAATGTCTGTTGTTACTAGACCATTCTTTATTATTTGGTATAAATCTGGATCCTTGTTATTTTGTCTACTGGTTCTAACTTACAAAGAATAATCACTTTTATTTTCAGAGACAGTATTCTGCTAAATAGCCTAGGCTGGGATTTAACTTGGAATCTCTGTCATCACACATGGTGCTGGGTATGAAACTCAAGGTCTTGCATAGCCCAGACAAGCACTGTGCCACTAAATTACATCTACAGCCCTAAAATAATTCTAGGTCGTGAAAACAATGGCTACCATTCATTCACCATTGCACACGAGAACCACATAGCCAATTCCCACCTCCCTCATCTCTAGCCCTTCAGCTCTCACCTTTAAGCTCATATCAGAATCACCCAGTGGAGACAGCAGATGTCTGTACTCTGCCCTTGTTTTTTGATGCTGTAGGTCGGGATTGAGACTTGGGACTATTTCTAACAACTCCCTAGGTGACATTGCACTGCCAGTCCAGGGTCCGAACTTGAACAACTGTTGTTGGCTGAGATAGCCACAGAGAAGTAACAGCTTCAAGGTGAATATTAAGTTCAGTGTTAGGACCTATCAAGGATTAATAACAGGACCATCATCTTTAGGACCACGTAGGCACAGGGTCATACAAATGAGTCAGCTGCACCCAGCAGGCTGAAGGCTGGAATATTCTTCATGCCACGGTGCGGCTTCCATGGAAGTCAACTGATTGACTCTCAAAGACTCAAATCTACTATGCATGTCTAAGAGGGTTCCTAATGGATTCGTCATCCTAGTGGCTGCCGAGAGATCTTTCTACTGGTATAAAAGAGTTGAATGGCTACAGTGAGGTTTCTCTTCCAAATATGATACCCAATAGAACACTGTTCACCTCTGAAATCCTGTTATTTATGACACTGTAGATGGAGTTAGAAGACATGATGTTGTAAAATAAGGCAGG
Organism: Rattus rattus; assembly: GCF_011064425.1. Lineage (NCBI taxonomy): Eukaryota > Metazoa > Chordata > Mammalia > Rodentia > Muridae > Rattus > Rattus rattus. The sequence continues at coordinate 228,036,585 of NC_046155.1, read as the reverse complement.
CACAGCAAGATGATCTCTCGCATGTGTGGAATCTAAAGTAGTCAAGCATAGAGAAGTTGAACATAGACTGTTGCTTATGGGAGTCTGAGGAAAGTACAGGGAGGACCCAAGAGGAGCTGGTCAACAAACCAACAGGTCAATATTAGAGTTAGACACGAGGAATAAGTTCTGCTCTTCTGTACACAGCGGGGTGACTATCATTACTGATAATGAAAATAATCTCAAAATATCTAGAAGAGAGGATTTGAGTACATTCACAGTAAAGACGCATTGGAAGTTTAAGGTGATGGATGGGGGTTCAGCTACTCTGAATTGATCACTGTCCAATATGTATACCAATGAAAACTGTTCTCATCAGGATGTACAAGTATGACACACCAATCGACATCTAAGGTATGCAAAGATTCGTTACCTCAAAACGTCCTATGACTATGGCTTAGTGTCTCTACAGTGGGTGGACAGATACAGACAAGGAGTATGGTCACCAGTGAAGAGTTCGGCAACAACAAAGACACAGAAGCCATGTTAGAGCAGGGCTGCTTTCCAACAACTGTTTGAAGTGTGAACGCACCCCAGTAGATCTAAAATCCCCATCCAGATCTTTAAATAATCGAGTTGACTTGTTTCCAGGAGGGAATGAAATCGCCCATGGGATGGTAGGTTATAATAAACCAGGGCTGTGATGCATGGACTGTTTCCCTATGACCTCTAGCTTCTAAACCTTGCCTGTCTCCTAGGAGACGTCCTGGAAACAAATGATGTTACAATGCAGCGAACGATGAGGAAAGGTCTAGAACAGTGGCTCTCACCCTTCCTAAGGCTGACGCCCACTAACACACTCCCTCATGCTGTGCTGAGCCCATCCCAGATCTATTTCTGTTGCTACTTCATAACTCTAACTTTGCTGTTGTTATGAATCATTATGTCCTGAGGGGTTCAGGAAATCCCTGTGAGAGGGTCCTTCTACCCTAGGGGGATTGCGAGCCCCAGGATGAGAACCACTGGTCTGGAGAGAAAGGTGTCAATGGTTTGTGTTGGTAATAAAGACTACAGGAGTCAGGATTGTCTTTGTGCTTCCAGTGAACTGATTTCAGAATGATCACTCCATGTCTGAGCACTTGGAAGGTTTGGCAAGTGGAAGTTCTGATACAGGGGGATGGATCGAAGTTAAAGAGCTAGCACGGGTGTTCCTAAGACCCAGGGACCTGACCTTGTCCTTCCCATGGCTGCTGCTGGCTTCCGGAGGCCATGTTTCCCCTAACCCCATTGTTGCGTGTAGTTTTAAAATCATGCTACCGCCTTTGCCAGGGAGCTGCTGCGCGACCAGCCCCCTCCTGGCTCCCTAAGTTCCACCCGGCGTAGCTCCAGGATCGGATGCCACCAGCCATAACCCAGCTTCCTTTTCTACCCACCTTTAAGCTCCAGGAAGTGGCCGAGTACAACCAGCCCACTCCTGTGGACAAAAGACACTCTGACAGCTTTATTTCTTTGGAACTTGCCTGCTAGACACAATTGCTGGGCACAAATATCTCCTGGCTGGAAATGTGTGCCCCTTCCAATTTATTATCTCCGTTTCACCTCCTGCCCTAATCTTGGTGGCTTGTTACACCTAGTCCCCGCCAATCATCTTTGTCCCCTGTCTATAGTAGAGGCTGAAGGCCCTATTGCTCCCCCAGGCCTTACAAGTTTGCAGCATCCTTCTTCCTCCAAAGCATGGTAGGAAAAAAAAAAAAAACCTTCTCTCCTTCCCTGCGGCTCCTTTTCCTCTTGGGACCCGGAAATCCCACCTGTACCTTCCACCCAGCAATTGCTTTTTTTGACAATTTTTTTTAAAAAATTTTATTGACAAATCAAGAACCAATTAGGGAATAAGACCTTAGTATCAGAACTTTTCCCTCACACCTCATTCCTTTTTAATATGAAGGAATTTCAACTTTGAGCTTGTAGGAATTGAAGTATATCTTCTGTCCAAAACTCTCACATAAGGTGGAACTTTTCCATTCAAGATAAATATAGATTGGCAGTTCTATACCGAATCCTGTGGGTATAAAGGCTCCCAGCATTGCTTCTCGGTGAACCACATCTTTTCCCTCCCTTGTCCTTTGAAACTCTTTGCCCATTTCAACCCAACTACCTCTAGCCATTACACAAAAGGAATGACTATGGACTGGTTTCCTGGGAGTTTGAAATGTCTCTCTTTGAAGTATGCTGGTTGGTGGGGCTGAGTCGCAGTTTATATTTTCAGAGCTAAGGGCAGAGTAGAGAGTACCTCTTTGGGAGAAGAACGAAACCTATGGATGTGTGGTTCTGAGCAAGTGGCCTATTCGAGGACAGGAATGGAAAGGCTAAACCGAGCCCTGACTGTCCCGTTAAGTCTGTTCTTTCTTCCAGTGGTAAAGGTGGCCTCTGCTACTCAATGAATGGATGAGTAATTTATTTCCAAGGCAACTTTAGCCCTGATCTTCAAATACCTAACACCACAAGCTCGGATGGATTCCCTAAGTCAGTGAGTGTCCAGTTTGCTCACTGCTGAGCTGAGTGGCTTCAGTAGTACAGGAGTGAGAGCCCGTGCAGCTCTCAAGATGCCCTAGATCTCTGGGTTTAGCATTCCAAATGTAGGAGCCATCCTCGCTGTGGTTTATTTCTACTCAGGTTCACTTTTGTTTCCGCAAGACAAATGGCTGTTTCCCATTCACAGCTGCGCCTCAGCGCTGCCAATCAAGAGTGATCCCGTCCACCACATCGTGTATTCCAGGCTTGTCGCACTAACCCAAGCCTGTTACCCCCACGTCTCAGTCTAATTTGTTCTAATCCTGTCAAGTTTAGAGCCCCGGGGATGAGATTTCCCATTGGCGAGTTCAAGGCTGATTAATGAGCAATTTCAACAGGGAACGTGGAAGGAGAAAGGTGTGGCAGGAGGGGACGGATGGATGTTACCTGGAGTAATTCGCTACATCGGAACCAGAACCAATTAACCTCTAGGGAAACACATGCTCCATGTTGGACCCAAAGAGTTCAGGCTAAAGGTAACTGAGGTTCGAAGCTGCCTGGTAGCAAGAGGGTGCTTGCACGGTGCAGCCTTCAAGTTGCTGTAACATTGAAAGAGCTGGCTGGCTAGGTCCTTTTCCGTAAAGGGTTCTTTTATACCCCAAGCTACCTTGCGCACTTTCCATGCTGCCAGCTCAGAGTAACATTGGAATATGGTTATTTTCCTTCCAGAAAGGAACGCCCAGGACGACACTGGAGCCTCTTCCGTGCTTTGTGTCTATCGTTCCGCATAGGATGGGGGTGCCTCTCTCACAGAATGCACACAAAGACTGTGCTGATTGGATCAAGCTCAAAAGCATGGCCGGTATCCCAGCTCCACAAAGGAAGCCTGCCCGGAAGTTAAGGGGCGCCTGCTGTGAACTCTTGTGTTTGCTTATTTATTTTATATAAAACTTCACTTTCTGGCCCCTTCTCTGTGGGCAGAGCCTGACTTTTTTTTTTTTTTTAAATTTGTCCTTCAGAACAGTAAGCATTTTAAACTGAAGTTGCATTTGGGTTGACTGTCTAGGACTCATCCCAACGCCAGAGCAAGATATGTCGGCGTATCCCAGAGCTTCAGTTCACAGTGAGTGCACATGTAGAGAAGAAATTTCGGTAGCTATATTAACAATTTTTTTCCTTGGCATTTTTTACGGTCACTAATTTAGGCTCCGCTAAACAGATTTTTCATCCAGATTCCCCAGTGTTGGAGTGGAAAATGGTTACCTCTAGCAATAACAAGGTCTAATACGAAATTTGTAGCTACCGTTTATTGAACAGTTTTATTGAGCGTGTTGCCTGGCATTGTGACGTTAAAGAATGTGTGTGTGTGTGTGTGTGTGTGTGTGTGTGTGTGTGTGTGTGTGTGTGTGTGTGTGTGTGTGTGTGTGTGTGTGTGTGTGTGGTGTGTGTGTGTGTGTGTGTGTGTGGTGTGTGTGTGTGTGTGTGTGTGTGTGTGTGGTGTGTGTGGTGTGTGTGTGTGTTTGTGTGTGTGTGTGTGTGTGTGTGTGTGTGTGTGTGTGTGTGTGTGTGTGTGTGTGTGTGTGTGTGTGTGTGTGTATGTGTGTGTGTGTGTGTGTGTGTGTGTGTGTGTGTGTGTGTTTAGGTGAATGCAAAGGAAGAGGAGTTAGGCTCTCCCGGAGCTACAGACACAGGCTGTTGTGAACTGACTGACACATGAGCTGGGAACTAAAATCTGGTCCCCTTGCAAGAGCACCAACTGCTTTGAACCACTCAGCCATCCCTCCAGCCTCCCACATCATCTGTTAATCCTAAATTCAAGTATACAATGAAGACAGACATTGTTTCCCTACCTCCCAGGCAGTCAGATAGAATCTATAAGGGTTAAACGACTTCCAGAAGACTATGTAGTTAGCCGGTAGCAGGTAGGGGACAGGATGCAGCACTATTTGATCTCACAGCCTGTTCTCTCTTTCTCCTCCTCTCTCACGAGCCTCTAGAATAGAGTATCTCTCTGCTGTCATATTACTTTCCACCCTTACTGATGTCGTGCCATTTCATACCGCGTTCTGACTGTTTTCTATACAGAGGCAAAACATATGAGCACCTGCTCTATATGAACAGAAAACTCGCCCGTGATCATTTTTGAGCATTTGTCATTAGTGTCTTTTTAACACAAGCATCAGATTAATGTCAAAACAGAGTCTTTATGTATTGGGCCCTTGGTACTAATACGTTGAGATTATATACAGCTCGGCGCCCGTTCTCCTTACAACAGGGCCTCATTCTCACAGATATATCCATCAGCCATCCATCAGTGCAAGGAACATCACTCACGTAAAGAACACATTTCCATCAGACCTTTCCTCACTCCACAGATGGCAATTACAACGTTAGGAACCAGAAGGCTATAAAACGAATAGCTGAGAAATGATTAACTCTTAGACAGTTGTCAATTCTGCTCTTAAGAACCGAATGGGGGCAGTGATATCATCGCTCTCCGTAGTCCCTAGGATATAGGCTAAGGACGCAGTTGCTTGGGCTACTGTAACAAAGCACCATAAAACGACGCTTCAGATAACTAATAGTCTATGTTTCATAGTCCTGCAGGCTGCGAGTCCAAGATGGAGAGGAGGGAAAGGTGATTCCTTCAGAGGGGTGTGAAGGAGAGTCGTTCAACACCGTTGTTTTGGCAGTTTGCTGGCCATCTTTCCTAGAGTTTTATTTATTTTTACTGGGTCTTGGGAATTGAACATGCTAGCAATGTTTTGCCAGTGAGCTCCATTTTTTTTTCCCTATCTCTTTTGAGTCATTCTCAGTGGGTTTATCCTGGCTCTCACCTCAATTCTGCCTCAGCCTCCTGAGTAGCTGGGATTCCAGGCCTCTCCTTGCTGACTACCACAGACTCTGCCTTTGTTTTCAAAGGGAAATTCCCCTGTGGGAATGATTGTGTCCAAAGTAACCCCTTTTAGGGAGGCGTCAGATTCACCTTCCATTGTGATGGGAACTTCAACAGTATCTTCTTTGAAAAATTGTGTGTGTGTGCATGTGTGTGTGTGTGTGTGTGTGTGTGTGTGTGTGTGTGTGTGTGTGTGTGTGATGGTCCCTCTGTACCAACGTGTTGAGATTACATTCAGCTCTGCTACGATGGGGCCTCATTTCTCCCAGATATATCCAATGAATATGAGCTCATTCTCGTTAACCATAACCACAATAACCCCATTTCTTAATAAAGTTATATTAGAAAGTATTGGCTTGGAGGGGGTGAGAATTCAACCCAGATGTTTTGGGAGAGTCAGGACTCAAACTCCATTAGGCTTGGTGGATAGCCAATGAACCGGTGATGGGGAGAGACCAGCACTGAGTGAGTACACGCTCTCCATCATTTATATTCTAGATCAGGGGGGGCAGCAACTCAGTCACTTCAGCAACCTAGGTTCTGTGTGATGAAGCCAGTGGCCAGGCTGTGTTAGACACATGTGCGGACATGTATCCTGCCACAAAAGGCAGGGAGAGATGTTTCAGAGAAGCACAGTCTGGGGCTGAGTACTGGGACCTCTTGAGCCATTTAGTAAGAAACCTGCTGCTCCCTGAAGAACTGTGTCGCAATCTGCTCCCGTGTTTTTTAATGTGAGGGGTTCTAGTACTTCTTAGGTTAATTGGCGGGGGAAAGGCTGCTTCAGAGGAGGGTGTCATTCAAGAGTTTGAGCAAGCAGCTTTCCAGACCTATTTCTATAACAATTTCAGGGCTTTGTGATTCTTATTTAGGATAAGCATGAAGTACAGTGGGGCAGATATGAATGTATTCAGTGAAAAATGACATCTTCATATATATTGGTTTTATGTCTCTGTAATTTAAGTTCAGTCTCATAGGCATTGATATACAGTAGCAGAGTAAAGGGGTTTCTAACGCTCAGCTAATGGCCTCTTTATACCAAACAGTTCAGATATGTTTAACTTCCTCTATCATAAGTCAACAGACCCTTGGTGTTTGGTGGCCTAAACTGGCAATAACCACCGTGCATTACAGTACCTTATGCTATGCTTTATCTTCATGGTATCGATTATGAGCTTCTAGCCTAACATGAGGGATCCTGGAAGGCATGGAGTGTCTAAGCAAAAGCAATATCTAGTCTCTCTCTCTCTCTCTCTCTCTCTCTCTCTCTCTCTCTCTCTCTCTCTCTCTCTCTCTCTCTCTCTCTCTGAGACAGGTCATCACCCTGCAGCCCAAGCTAGCCTGAACCTCATTCTTTAGCCCAGGCTGGCTTTAAACTCGTGGTATTCTTCCTGCCTTAGACTCCTCTAAGTGCTGTGATTACAGGCCTAAGGTCTCAAACTCAGCTATTCATTAGTAATTAATCCCCTAAGTTTCCCATTGCCTTTAACAAGTTTTTTTTTTTTTTAACTAGATGATGGCAGCCATTGAGAGCATACCATATGTAGTTCATGATCAGATTCAGGCGTTGTGTGAGTAGATAGGGTCAATGTCTCAATTCTGCTTTATGCTGGAAATGTAATTTTCACATCTTATTCTAACTTCGGCCTATGACACCACTCTTTGTTAATGGTCTCTCTGTTTTGTCTTTGGTTGTTTCCGTGTGTATGGTGTGTGTGCATATGTGGACATGTTTGTGTACAGGTGTCCTTGCATGTAGAGTCCTGAGGTGGTTGACTTCAGTTGCCTTCCTAAGCGCTCTCTCCTTTTATTTATTGAAGCAAGGTCTCTCTCTGTCTCTCTTTCTGTCTCTCTCTGTCTCTCTGTCTCTGTCTCTCTCTGTCTCTCTCTCCATTTTTATTGGTTACTTTATTTATTGACATTTCAAATGTTATCCCCCTTCCCAGTTTCCCCTCCACAAACCCCCTATCCTCCCTCCCCTGCCTCTTATGAAGTTGCTCCCCCACCTGCCCACCCCCTTGCCTCAGCGCCCTAGCATTTCCCCTATCCTGGGTCATCAAGGCTCCACTGGACCAAGGGGCTCCCCTCCCAGTGATGATAAGACCATCCTCTGCTACATATCCAGCTGGAGCCATGGGTCCTCCCATATGTACTCTTTGGTTGATGTTTAGTCCCTGGGAATTTGGGGGTTCTGGCTTGTTGATATTGTTCTTCCCATGGGGTTGCAAACCCTTTCAGCTCCTTCAGTCCTTGGGGCAAGGTCTCTCAATGAGCCTGGAACTTGGTGATCCTGTTTGGTCTAGTTTGCCAACTTGCTTCAGGATTCTGCCTTTGTCTCTAGTACTGGGATTATAGGTGATCTCCAAATCTGGCTTTCATGTGGGCGCTAGGTTCCAAACTTAAGTCTTCAGGCTTGCCTGGCAAATACTTCATCCACAAAGTCCCCTCACCAGCATGACGCTTTGACTTTTGACTCTCTGAGTCCTTCTTGTCCCAATGCTGTTCTCTCCGTGATGAACTCTAGGCTCCTAGTCCCTTTCCAGCTGCTAATAGAATGTTCTAGAAGAAGTGCTAGGTGCACATTTTTTTTAAAATTTATTTATTCACTTTATATCCCAATATCAGCCGTACTCTCCTCTCAGTACTCCCTTCACACGGATTCTCCCCCACATCCTCATCCCCTTCTCCACTGGGAAGGGGACCCCCCCCCCATATCACTCTCCCCTGTCACATCAAGTCACTGCAGGACTAGTCGCATCAACTCCCACTTGAGGCAGCTCAGTTAGGGGAACAGGATTCCCAGGCAGGTGACAGATTCAGGGACATCACCCTCTTTCTGGTTGTTGTGGAACTCCCATGAAGACCAAACTGCAGTGAGGTATACATCTTAAATGAGCCATCATTTTCTGTAACTGTGATGGAGACTTCTAGCTGAGTTGTTTAATGCTCCTGTTGGGGGAGACTTACTAGGTTCCTAGAGAGTCATTCAGGGAGTACATCCCCCTCCCATGAAAAACAGAGGAACTACAGAATCCTACCTATGCCTTAGGGCTGGAAAGAGTGCCTGGAGGGACCTGGAAAAAAGCCAACGTAACCACTGTAGACTAGAGACGAAGGATTTAGGCTATTTGAGGAGTCTGACTATTGGTAGTTATCTGACCATTCTTCCACCTCATTATCTCCCAGCCCCAGTTGTCCTTTGCTCCTTCAGCTTCACCTAATCCAACTGAAAGTCTTGGACTGTCCTTTGTTTCAGGCAGTCATCCCATAAGTACTACTCCAGCACTGTCAGCTCCTTCCAAATGTAAGTGATATCCCACTTCAGGCTGAAACTTTGCTGACATTTACTCCACCCTTCCCATGACCAGTGGCAGCCATTGCCATCGTGCCCTGTTCTCTTTGAATGTTTTCAGACGGTGACTGTCATCTGGCCCACTTTGCTCACTTCTGCCAATGGCAGACCTTAGCAGCCACCCCTCAGCCTCTGAACCAGCCTTGCCAGAGGCGGCCTTGACCTGACTGTCCACTGAGCTTGGCTTTAGCATGGCCAAACACATCACCAAAGTGGCGTTATCTTTTGGCTTGCAATCCTGAGTCTTTCTCTGTGTACAGCATAGAGCGCAAGTTCAGGTGGGTAGACAGAGCCTTTTCCCTTGTGGCCTTTACCTCCCTCTTTTCTAGCCTGGTCTCCTGTGTTTGATGTTTCCTTAAGAAGTAAGCTGACTGCTTTAAAACCTGTATGAGGTTTTCTTGGCTGTAGTTCCATTTCTCTCTCCTGGAAAAAAAACCCCACCAGTTTGTGTCTTTAGGCGATCCTGAAACTACCATTTATTGGCTAACACAGCAAAGATTTGTCTAAGTGTTCCTGGCATGATTGTTTCCTTCCCCTAGGTGTACACAGCATGGTGTGCAGCCTTTGCTTTGGCTCAGAATGGAATGAAATGGAGTTCTTTCCTTGCCTCCTTTTCTAGGGGTTTTTCTTTGGGGGTAGTGATTGTGAATTATTCAGCTATTCTCAAGATTTCTCGGAAATGTGGTAAGTATCATATTGAATGAATGAATGAATGAATGAATGAGAGAGTGGAGTTCTGTCTACCATTTCTTTAACATTAGCGGCTATCCTCCTTGGACCCCCTCTCTGCAGATTCCTGAGTAAATTAGAAAAGCCTCCCATATATCTGTCTTGTAAAACTACATACTGTTGGCACAGAAAGAGACGATTAGAATAATGGAACAGGATCCTAGCAAGAGGCAACCACAATCCTGAGTAATGGGATTTCTTCCTTTTTAGTCCACAGGGAAAGGATTCGCTTTATAATAATCGGTACAGGGGTTGTTTGTCATTAAGGTGGGACAGATGAAACTGAATGCCTCTTACCATACAATGTTCAATTCCAAGTGGATTCAATATTTAAATGTATAAGCAATCTTTATTAGCATGAAACTCTAAGAAACCATGGGAAACTACCTTTATGATCGCAAGATCAGAAACAATCTATCACCCAAGAGAGAAAGGCACGACGTCCCAAAGGTGGGGGGAAGGGCTTGACAAATGACATGTTAAAAGTCAGAAAGTCTGTTCTGGAAATGATAGCAGAAAGAAAGCAGTTGACAAATGATAAACTTGGGAAAGATAAAAAAAAAAGTCGCGATGAGAATTCTAATCTGCTATTTAGGACACAGGCTCTCTCTCGCTTCCGTTTATCACTCGTTCTATTACTCTTCCCTCCCCTTCAAGGTCTCTGGTATCTCGGGCTAGCCGGGAATTTAGTGAGGATGACATTGATTTTCTGATCCTTTTGCCTCTTCCTCCCAGGTGCTGGCAATTTAGGTTTGTACAGTCTGATTTTTATATAGTGCTGGAATCAAACCTAGGGTTTTGTGCATGCTAGACTGAGCTAGTCTGCAGCCTCGGGACACTATTTTTAAACATTAGTAGGCTGCTGAAGACCTTCAGACCTGGCAGAAATCAAGATCTTGGGAACATACGCACACTTATACATATACGTCTTATTTGTTTTCTTTAAGAAAGGATCTTACTATGTAGCTCAAACTTCTTGTTTATATATTCTGGGCTGGCCTTGAACTTGTGATCTCCCTGCTTCATCGTATGGAGTGCTGGAATTACACAAGAGGGACGCCACTGGCTCAGACATGAGTATACAATGTGTCGAAAAATTGAGTGAGAAGGAAACAATGTCTTTACATAGTGCATTTTTGAACATGCATGGAATCTTGAGTGCCCTTTTTAGCCACACCAGCTTTCAGTAGTAAATTTAGAAAACTTACAGGGTGTTTAGTATAGGCAACATTGGTCACTAGGGACACCTAGTCAAGGGACATCACAATTTTCACTGCATGAGGCATTATTCCCAGTTGCAATGAAAAGCACTGTATTTAACAAAGACAATTCTCAACTCGTCTTTCTGGGGTACAAATGGAGGGCGCTATATTGGCGTTGATGATTTTTGCCTTTATTTGGATTCTACTTGAGAGTAATTGTAGCCAGCCCCGAGCCTCCAACCCCACGGCGTTTATGTTAACCTAAGCTACTCAGCTGCCATTAGCAGCACGTGCTATTAGCCTTCTGTCGCTTCCTCGCGCTGAACTCATGTGTAACGGCAATGAGGTAGACGATTAAGAGAAATTCATCTTACACAGCACCACTGAAAAACACCTCTACGGTTTCCTCCGGTGACATAAAATGCTCCAAAAGTTATAAGAAGAGCCCATCCAATCTCCTCCAACGGCCCTCATTGTCTGTTGCTTTATTTTCTATACCGATCGCTGGAAAGTAACACACTCTCATCTAAGTTTCAAACTGTACTTAACGGCCTGAGAGGAGGTCCTTTCGAGGTGACATCAAACCGAGCTTCGGCTCTTTCTGAATACATTCTGGGGTGTGGGGGTGGTATAGGATGCAAGATTTCCTCGAGAAAAACTACCAACAGGGACTGTGCCAGTGTACCAGAGCTAAATCCCCCAGCGTTCTGTCTAGAATACTTTTTGAGATTTTTAAAAAGTATTAAATAATACAGTCTCCAAAAATTCAAGAACCGTAGAACAAACGGACTTATAACTCATTGCTTATTGACTACATTCCCTGGGATGAACATCTGTAATAATTCATTTTTCTATCCGTAGACCCAAAAGCCAGGACAGCTAGAAGAGCCGTCAGACTGGTGACGTCATCCCCTCAAGATTCTTGCATCCTTTGTCAGACAGCAGGCACCTGCTTGGTTCCCCTTCCCCTTTCCGTTTTAGCTAGAGCTACTCTCTCCTCCCCGCCTTAGTCTGAAAGAAAGGCAAGAAGGGAAAGGAACATCAATTTAGCTGGAGGTCAACTGGGACCCCCTGCTAACGGCTGCTTCTTCTCTCCTCAGTGATTGCGGAGAATAGGAAATCAGGCTGAACCCACTGTTGTCATCAAGGAGCAAAAGCTGGTGAGCCAGCGCACGCTACTTACTGCCTTTTCCCTTTGAAGAAAAATAATTACCACGTTTAAGGGACACGCTTCAGGGCAAACACCTTCTTCAGAGCTCATCGCTGTGGAGGACAGTGGGCTGTAGCCCAGCAGAGTGGGTCGTCCGTGATTGATGGAAGTAGCCTGCTCCCCTCGCATGACCCTGTGTCCCTGTGTCCTATGGTCTCTTCCTCCTAAACTGGGGATATGGGAGTCTGAAGATCTCGTCTGTCATGCAGCTCTGTATGTATGTTTAGGTGACCTGGGTCTTCTGGTGCTTGTATAAAAGGCCTGAGACCTCTTGTTGCTAAGAAAGGGAGGCGGTGGTGGCGGATGAAAAACACCTGCAGACTTTCTGGATCCCAAGCCCAGGGCCCCACTAGATCCACATCCGTTTTCTCAGCAGGATGCGGGCAAAGATCCCTAGCACAGGCAAAGAGCTAGTCCATCCCGGAGGTCCCCAGCCTGCGAGTCAAAGTCAGGAGATAAGGCTAACAGAGGAGCTGTGCTACTGCACAAAATACAACCGGGCAGGTAATATCTTCAATCTACCCTTACCTCGGGGGCAAGGCGGCTTTAGAAATAAACAGATTTTCTGGGAGGCTGAGATGAAAGATGAGGTAGGGTGAGGGTCAGAGCTAGGATCTTCACACCTCCTCTGAACAGGGGAACATCCCCAGTTAAGAATTTGTGTTCAATCCCTGAAAACATTAGACTCTTAGGAAATAGGATTTTAAACATATCCCTTAATTTTATTGTTTTCATTTACTGACAGCCCACAACCGCTATGGTAGGTAATAAATTCTTAAGAGTACCAAGAGGAAAATGTATCTGTAAAGCACTTTGAGAGGTTTGAGCTTCAACAGGGTTCGGGATGGGCGGGGCGGGGGAGGGGGGAAGCGGCAGCATCAAAGACTTTTTGCATTTTTAAAGGAAGTGTTTGCTTAACAATTCGGCATCGTGAGTTTTACCTTTTTCTTATTAAGAAACATAAATCAAGTTTACTTAAATATAAATATGATGAAAAGCTAGTAACTTATGCTTCAGTTTTGCTTTATAAAGTGAAAGACCATGACGGTCCCTTCCTTGGAAGTACATATGCTCTAGAAAATGAAAGAACTCGTCTCACAGAGACCTACCCTTAGATGAAGAGCTACAGCAATCAGTGGCTGAGGAGAGGCAGAAACGGGCTGCGCGAGAGATGCGCTTTCCGATAGGTTACCTAATCCCAAGTGGCAAGTCCTAAACATAAATACATATAAGTAACACTGAAAGGATTTAGTAGACCGTGTGTGTGTGTGTGTGTGTGTGTGTGTGTGTGTGTGTGTGTGTGTGTGTGTGTGTATAATATGTGTGCATGTATGTAACAGTAACAAAGAGGAGGAATCATGAGGATGAAGAGGATCATGGGAACAAACAGAGTGGGGAGGAAGGGCGAGTGATGTAAACACAATATTCATGTATTAAATTATAAAAAACCAAAAGCCAAGCAACCACTTCAGTTCCCCCCCCCCTCGTCAAAATAAAGAAAACAGGGAGAAATAATTCATATAATAGAATTATTTAGCAGGCAAACGATATCCTCAGTAAAATAAGTATTGACAGTTACAGATACCTAATTTGGAGGGTCGTTTAATTACTTTTGTACCTCTGTGGCAATGGATTGTGAAAGAATGTTAGTAATTCTTGCAACCCCAAATAAAGCATCTGGTTCACTGGTCAGTATGTCCTGTTTAGCTTGATTTAACCATTTCATGATGATAGAAAAATCATAGCGTACAACACACATACATATAATTTTCATTTGGCAACCATGTGTTAACGGTGTCTATGTGTTTATTCTGCTACATGGTAATTACCTGTGTTGTCTTAACTGAAAATCACTAATAAGTTCACAGTAACATAAAAGGTGTTATGAAAGACATTAGCAAAGTCATTGTGTATGTGTGTGTATGTGTGTGTGTCTGTCTGTGTGTGTGTGTGTGTGTGTGTGTGTGTGTGTGTGTGTCTACAGATGTGAAATCAAAAGTACTCAGCCACTCAAAGATATATAATTGGGCACAGAGCCTTTGATCGCATGATTTCAGTTTTAGGGAATTTCGTCTTTATCTGGATTATTTTTTGAGGAAAATGCTTGTTTTGTTTTCCTGTGTTCCCAGGCACTAATTTTGGAAGCCAATAACGATGGCTCCGTTGCGCCCCCTTGTGTTCAGTGTTTGTTTCACAATTCTGAAAGTCCAATTTCTGTCTTCGTTTCACTTTGAAGGACTGAGTATCATAGTATATTCAAAAGAAAAAGAAGAATAGAAAATTCCAAGGACGCATGAACCCATGATCTAGGAAAGCGCACCACCAATCCACTCTCAGTCCATTAGTGAGGCTCTGTAGGGTTTTTAAAGGCCTGGAGTGATCGCAAACCCGCCATAAAGGAAGTGGCGTGCAGCACGGTGTCATTCTCCTTTTTGTCTGAGTTCATAAGTCATAGTATCTCATTCCCTGGGAATAAGAAAATGTAGTCTAGTCGACTCATGCATACAATATCAAGACTTTTTTTTTTAACACGTGAGAACTTTTTATTAATTACGCCTTCCAATTCCCCGCAGGCTTGAGATTATATTTTAAATAATTTAAATTTAAACTTTGAGAATTTTATACTCTTCTATGTTTTGCTCCTCTCCACTTACCATGACCTGGATTCACCTTTCCTGGTACTTCTGACCCTACCTTCTTCCCAGTTCTGTGTCTAAATGACTTTTCTTGTAGACTCCAAGCCAGCCTATAAATGCCACAAACTGTGTGAAACATGCTTATCTGCATTCTGACATGATATTCCGTATTATAGACGATTTTGTTGCTTTGGGTTTGTTGTTCCCAGTGGTGGAATTATCCAGTTGATGATTTGATTTTTCTTCTGTTCTCTCGGCCCCAGATGGACCGCAAACACAACGCAACCAGTCTTTGGCGTATGACTGAACACGTTACAAAAGTTTACATAGAACTTAGTCATTTGCAATTGAAAATGCCTCACCCGAGAAATTATAATTAGTTTCCAAGGGTACTCTCTCAAATCTGATTAACCCATATTGGAAATTCTACCAGGAGTACCATTTCTATTATATTTGTCCATCATTTATCAAACTTTTTGTTTGGCCAAATGACTATTTACTCTTAGGACATCTAGAAGCAAGCCTTCCCCTCTTCTGCACAGTCTACGGGGGCACCTAGCTATGAATGGTAGGCTGCAAGTGGATTTAGTGACCAGGTGAGCACTTCTCAGAGATAAGCCAGAGGAAGAGAGAGAAATTGTGACCTCTCTCCTAATCACTACTCACATGCATCCCTGTGCAGCTTCCTCGGCATTAGATGGCTTTCATTTAGAAGCTCACAACTGCTTTTGTTGAAAGATGCTATGGCATGCAACATGCCTTCAGGGATTCCTCTAATTATGGGGTCACAAGGGACTATGGAAGAAAGCATGGTCTCTTGTTCTCTCTCTCCCTTCCTCTCTCTCTTCCTTTCTCCCTCCCTCTCCCTCCCTCTCCCTTTCTCCCTCCCCCTACCCCATCTCTTTTTCTCTCCCCCACTCCTCTCCTCTTCTCTCTCCTCTTTCTGTCTCCATTTCTCTCCTCTCTTTCCATTTCTTCCTTCCTCCCTCCTTTTCCCCTCCCCCTCTTCTTGTTTCCCTTCCCCCCTCCCCTCATCACTGGACAGTTTTTAGTTCTGGCGTTGGTACAGCTATTCTGCAGCTTTGAGGGATGTAGAAGACATGAAGATGGGTAAGAAATAGCCCCTGTTCATAAGACTTACTTTCTCTAAGTAACTATAAGTAACACAACTATATTAATAGGTTAATATAAGCTATTCCAAACAGTAGGTGGCACAAAGCAACTTCAAGAGGGGGCTTAAAATGTATGTAAAATTAGGTAATAAACACAATCAGAAGTTAAGTCAGAATGAAGGACACACTTAATATGCCACAAAAGAAAGCAGAAGCAAGAGTCAAATTGTATTTTTTTCATTCCCTGACCTCTCGTTTTTGCATGGAGTCTGCCCTCACCTCTTTCATAACACGATTGTAACACAGAAGGCAATTGGA